>NW_012267248.1:5579780-5613665 GCF_000151885.1 Dipodomys ordii
ATATAAAAGGCTGTCATTTATTGGAGGTAAGAATCATGGAGTTTTCTGCCAGGGCTGGCTTTGAAACATTTCAGCCTAAGTAGCCAGGATTACAGGTATGGGCCAGCAGCACCCAGCCCAGCTTTAGTGTTGTTTCAGGAACAGTGTTCTCAGACAACACAGGGAAGCAGACAAACTGAAGCAGTCTCTAGACATTAACACCCTTAATGAGTATGGAGTGTAACTCTCAGGGGCTACAGATTTGGGGAACAGTCTTTGGAGAAAAGCTTTGTTGTTTCTGTAGCTTAGAGCAAAATTTTTTTCTTTGCCAGTCCTGGGGCTTGAACTTAGGGCCTGGGCACTGTCCCTGAGCTTTTGTGCTGAAAGCTAGTACTCTACCACTTGAGCTGCAGTACCATTTCTGGCTTTTTATGTGGTGCTGAGTTTTAGTCATAGAAATTTTTAAAAAGATAAATATTAGCCAGGCACAGGTGGCTCACACTTGTAATGCTAACTACTCAAGAGGCTGAGATCTAAGGATTACAGTTCAAAGCCAGCCCAGGCAGGAAAATCCGTGAGACTCTTATCTCCAATTAACTACCAGAAAAACAAGTGGTGCTGTGGCTCAAGTGGTAGAGTGCTAGCCTTGAGCTGAAGAGCTCGGGGACAGTGCCCAGGCCCAGAATACAAGCCCCACAACCAACAAAAAAAAAAAAGGTAAATATTAGGAAAAAGGAAGTATTTTCCCCCAAGATAAAACCAAGTTATTAGGTAATTCATTTCAAATTATTTAATCCACTTTTCTATAGACTCTAATAAATAATATTTGATATGTTCATATCCAATTTCTGATTTGTTATATTTTATTTGAATTACTGTCTCCTCTATAGCCAGGTGACCCAACAGTGCTGTTCCTAAACTCCAGTTTCATGCTTCTTGCCTGTAACACTTTGAAAGGTATTGGGGGACTTCTGTGAAATGTACATGTATTGTATCAGGTGTTCTTTATTCTTTATGATCCTTATTAGCAATGCCTGAAGTGATTAAAAATATGTACTTTTTTTTTAGTTATAATCATCCATTGTAATTAATGTAATTGTTTAGGCACAAGATGTCCCCAGCTTTCTCTGCTTATTCACATGGATAATTATGAATTCACCAAGTATTAGAGCCAAGAGAAAGACTGTAAAGTTACCTAGTCCTACTGTCTCATTTTAAGTCCAGAGAGAAAAGCCTTTTCCTGACAAGACTAATACAATAAGTTAATGTAAGAGCTGGGACTAGACTTCTGTTCAGTTGGTAGCTAGGGACAAGAAGAAGAGAACTCACATTTCTGCTCAAGGACAATGAAAAGGCTGTTCCATCCTTTGAGGAAATCAGTTAAACAAGCTCTTTACAAAATTGTCTTCTGGTTTCCAGTCCCTTTAGTTACTCATGCCTCTTCATTGGAGTTGGGGAGGTAGGTAGTGAAAAAGACTTAGTAAATGCTACTTCAGCTTGTCCATCCACACAGTTGCAAGGTGAACTACATTTGCTTTGTTCTCCCTTGGCTTTCTTGCTCACTGCTGACACTCTTCCACTTGACTCATGCCTCCACTTACAGCTTTTTTTTTGCTGGCTAATTAGAGATAAGAGTTTTAGTATTTGTCTGCCCAGGCTGGCTCTGAACTGTGATTCTCAAATCTCAACTTCCTGGATAACTAGAATTATAGACATAAGCCACTGATACCTGGTCACGCTTGCTTTTAATGCCTGTCTTTGCATTTATCCATTCATTTATGTTTCTGCCTATGTGTCATTCGTCAGAAACACTTATGATTGCCTGAGTTATGCTGGTATGCTGGACCTTGAGGTCACTTAAATGCTATGTACCAGCAGGAAATCGCCAAGTCATTTATAGTCTAGTTGGAGGAGTCGGGAACAAGAAACCAAAGAGCTAATATATAAATATAGCAGGGTATGTATGTGGAAGCCACAGTTTTATTACTGCTGAATCCTGTTGTGGTTTTTAATAGGGCTTTTCTATGTTAGTGTAGTGAACTCCTTGAGGGAAATGCCTCATCCCAGGGGCATTTACATTTTTTTTTTTTTTAGGTCTGGTCATGGGGCCTGAACTCTGGGCCTAGGCGCTGTCCCTCAGCTCTTCAGCTCAAGGCTAGCGCTCTACCACTTGAGCCACAGCACCACTTCCAGCTTTTTATTTTTTGCTTATATGGTGCTGAAGAATCGAACCCAGGGCCTCATGCATGCAAGGCAAGCACTCTACCACTGAGCCACCTTCCCAGCCCGGGGCATTTACATTTTAAAGCAGGTTGGAAATTCTGCCCGTCCGCCTTTCTCTTTTGCATTCGCTTTCTTAGTTTGTGTCTTGAAGTATCACTTCTTTTTTTAATTTTTTGGTCAGTTGTGGGGCTTGAACTCTGGACTTGGGCACTGTCCCTGTGCTCTTCAGCTCAAAGCAAGCACTCTACCGCTTAAGCCACAGCGCCACTTCCGGTTTTCTAGTGGTTTATTGGAGATGAGAGTCTCATGGACGTTCCTGCCTGGGCTGCCTTTGAACCTCGATCCTCAGATCTCACCCTTCTGAGTAGCTAGGATTACAGGCCTGAGCCACCGGCGCCCGGCTGAAGTATCACTTCTGATAGCAGTCCTGCTGGTGGCCATGGTTTTGTGCCCAGAGTCAGAGCACAAAGAGAAAACTGTCCCATGTCCCCTATTGTACAATCTGGTGTTACCTTCATTCATTAGTCCATTCATGTGTTTATTTGATTGTCTATGGGGTGCCAGGGACTGTAAGTCAACTGCAAAGCAATGACAGACATGCTAATATTCCCTAAGAGCTTATAGTCAGTACTTGAGAGAGAAACCTAATTTTATCAAGTAGCACCTACAGATGTGAAATACAGTTGGGGAAATGTTGTTACTATATGCTTCAAGAACAGGAAACAGTGGAATCCAGGTTGAGTGTAAGGTAGGAGAGAGAGGTAATCTGAGGAACTACCTCTGGCAGGAAGAAATTTTGATGCATCATAGGCCTAGAAAAAAGACTAGTGTGGCTGGAAGAGATTATCATGGAGAGAAGGCTGAAGGGGGGGGGGTGGTATAAGGTCAGGCCAAGCTGGACCTTAAGGCTCAGTAACGATCTGCCACTTGATCTTGATGCTACTTTATCTAGATGACAGGAAATTCTGAAATGTTTGAAGCAGATACATGAAATAATCAGCTCAAAGAAGAAAAGGTTTGTTTTTGCATAGTCCCATTACTTTTGTGCCTGTGCTGAGGCAATATATCATAGCAGGAACATGTGGTGGAAGAAACTGCTCAGCTCATGAGAATCGGAGTAGACGAGGCTAGAGTCCCACAATCCCCTTGGAAGGACACACCCCAGTACCTGAGTTCCTTCTAGTAAGCTTCACCTCTTATAGGTTCTACTACCCTCAGTAGGACTAAGGCTGAGGGACCAAGCTTTTCACACAGGAGCATTTCGAGAATACTTACCTAGACTATAGCAGGGGTGACTAATCAGATTTAGTGTTCAAAATGATGGTTCTTGCTGCTCTGTAGAGAATGAGAGGGGCCACTGTTCCAGGAGAAAGTCGCTACAAAGATAAAAGACATGATAGTGGTGCAGAATAAGGCTGTGTTGAGGGATGGAACTAAATCAATAGATCCCATGGTCAAGTAAAATCTAAACATAGCTACAATTTGCCATTTGATTGAATATAAGGAATGATACCAAATATTAGCTAGTGGAACTGAATTGACAGTGCTGTCTGGCATTGTTAAAAAGGACACAACTAGCTAAGATAGGAATTGGAACATGTAGAACTTGAGGCTTAAAGCAAATCCTATGGTAAATCCTATGTACAGGTAGTTTAAAATTAATTGGAACAAGTTGTACAGACCATTTTCATGTGGAATGTTTCTGCAGCTGAATGCATAAAGGACAGGGAGAATGGAGCATAGGGTCTGGGATGAATCTTGAGGAACTTGAGCACTTAGTTTCAGGTAGAACATAGTGAACCTGAATCCAATATGGGAGAGCCCAGGAGGTATGACAGAGGCAAGGCTTATGAGTCGTAGAAGCCAGGAGGAAAGGAAACTTCAAGATGACGAAAAAAGCCAATAACCAAAAGATGAAATGGTGAAGAGAAAGTCATTGTGTTTAGCACTATGCTATACTTGGAAATGATCATTGTTGAAGAGGTGAAAGCAGAATTAGAGTGAACCAAGAAAAAAGTGGAAGCAGAGGAAATGGAGGTAGTGATTGTCATCTCAAGAGAGGAGAGTAGACAGGTGCCAATGGTTTATGCCTGTAATCCTGTTTACAAAGCTGAGATCTGAGGATCAGGTTCAAAGCCAGCCCAAGTAGGAAGAAGGTCTGTGAGATTCTTATCTCCAGTTAACCTCCAAAAGCTTAAAGTAGAGCTGTGGCTCAACTAGTAGAGTGCTAGCCTTGAACAAAAAAGGTAACAGTGCCCAAGCTCTGAGTCCAAACCCCAGGATGGGGGATTGAGAAGGCCAGGAGAGGGAGACAAGGAAGGGGAGAGAAAAGGGAGAGAAGAGAGAAAAACTGGGCACTGGTAGCTTATGTCTGAAATTCTAGCTACTCAGAGGCTGAAATCTAATGATTACCCTTCAAAGCCAGCCCAGGCTAGAAAAGTGTGTGAAACTCTTATCTCTAGTTAACCAGCAAAAAGTCCAAAGTGGAGCTGTGGCTCAAGTGGTAGAGCACCAACTTTGGGCAGAAAAGCTAAGGAGCAGCACCCAAGCTCTTCAGTTCAAGCTCCAGTACACACACACACACACACACGAGAGAGAGAGAGAGAGAAAATATAGGTAAACTTGGAGGGGAGAGATGGGGAAAGTGGGTCAAAAGGTGATGCACAAAAGTATGATAAACATCAGTGTGTTTTAAAGTAAATGAAAGTGGGCTGGGAAGGTGGTTCAGTGGTAGAGTGCTTGCCTTGCATGCATGAGGCCCTGGGTTCGATTCCTCAGCACCACCTAAGCAGAAAAATGCAGAAGTGGCACTGTGGCTCAAGTGGTAGAGTGCTAGCCTTGAGCTGAAGAGCTGAGGGACAGTGCCCAGGCCTAGAGTTCAGGCCCCATGACCAACAAAAAAAAGGGGGGGGGACTGGGAAGATGTCTCAGTGGTAGAGTGCTTGCCTTCCACGCCTGAGGCCCTGTGTTCGATTCCTCAGCACCACATAAGCAAAAAGAAAAAAGCCAGAAGTGGCACTGTGGCTCAAGTGGTAGAGCGCTAGCCTCAAGCTGAAGAGCTGAGGTCGATTCCTCAGCACCACATAAGCAAAAAGAAAAAAGCCAGAAGTGGCACTGTGGCTCAAGTGGTAGAGCGCTAGCCTCAAGCTGAAGAGCTGAGGGACAGCGCCCAGGCCCAGAGTTCAGGCCCCATGACCGGACCCAAAAAAAAAAAAAAAGGTAAGTGAAAGCACATAGCCTGTAATCCCAGCACTTAGAAGGCTGCAACAGAAAGGATCACAAGTTCAAGGCCAGTCTGAGCTAGATATCAAAAAAAAAAATGGTGAAAGGTAGAGAAGGTGGGAGTAGGAGAGGTTGCATGGGAGGGTTGATGCACACCGTGCGCACGTACACTACGGTGCAGACTTCCTGAGAGTCAAAGACAGAGGCAAGCAAGAAGGGTGGACAGGCTGAATAGGGCTGCGAGCCTCTACTCCATTAGGCAGCCAAAGGCCTTAGATCTTCCACTGGGGTGCTTCTGTTCTCTCCGTGAAGTAAGTGCAAGGATTCTCCTACATATGAATGAACAGGAGTCTGGGTCATGGTGCAAAGGGGAGTTGTTTAGTATTGGAGAACCTTTGACGGAGATAAAGTCTGAGCAGGGAAGCAAAACAGTGTGAAGGCCATCATTGGATATGGGTACTGGTGATGGCGGGTGGAGGTAAGTTCCTATTTCCCTAGCACAAATCTTCCCATACTATCTGGTGGCTCTTATTCATTCCTCTCAGAATTCTTTTACTGTGAAAGCTATTGAACTCACCTCTTGAGGAGTCCTCTTGTTAAACTTAACGCATCTTTTTATTCAATGCATCTCTTGCATTGAATAAAAAAATATATATATTTTTGTTAGTTTGCTTAGATTTTCTTCCTGAGCATATCTTTGACATAGATCTAAATAAGTCATTGTAATTTTCATGGACTTCTTATAGCTACATAACATTTTTTTTTAGTTTACAAAGCTTTTTTCAGCCCTCTTTTCAGGTCTGTCGATCTTTTTATTACTGTTTATTTGTTATATTTTCCCCATCCTTACAGCGCACTGCAAACAATATTATTATTTCAGCCCTATATGCATATTATTACTTTAGCTTTGCAGGGACTTCCCTGAGAGTGCCAGAATGTGAGTTTATGAAATCTGACAGTCATCTTCATAATATCCCTGTGCTATATGTTACACCTACTCAAACAGCAACATCAGAGGAATCATTACACTCCCCATTTCCAAAGCTTCCCATTGCACTGGCATTTGCCTTCTGGGTGGCAGCTTGAAGGAGCATTGCTTGCCCAAGTCACACCCATTGTTGGCTTTTACCATATGAACTAACTCAGGAATAGGTGTCTCCCATCCAGATGTGGAGATGTAATTCTCTTCAGGTATCAAAACTGTAGTTATCTAAGAAAATGAGGTTAAGTGGCCATTTTTCATACTCATCAATAAGCACTGTATGACTGGTATGTGTAGTAGTCAGAGGGAAGATTCTGGGTTTGACTTGAGTCTTCCTCTGGCTGGTTCTTTGTAACCCTGAGCAGTTTATGACTTTTTTGTGCTCAAATATTCTTCTCCGCAAAATAGACATATTTTCCTCCTCATCTCATTTGAGGATTATAAGGATTAAATGAGTTAATTTACATCAAGCTCTTAGAATAATGCCTGGCACATAGTAAGCACTTAATAAATCCTGTTATATCAGCTTAGATATAGTGCTGGTGCTTCTAAGTCTGGTATCCCCTTATATTCTACATGTTGGCATTTAATTTAGGAAATACTTTGTTTTAGTCAGATACAACTCTAAAAGTGGGTTATTGTATACCTAGTTCTTCACCATGCCTACAGTAATATGGTACACAATAGTAAGACTTTATGGTATGTGAAAATTATCGGCCACATATGCAATAACTAGTATTTAATCCTTTCATAGAAACACCCCCACCCCTGGTGAGGAATTGAATAGCCATTTAGTGTAGGGTATATCTTTAGCCAGCTTGGCACAGTTAAAACACTTTACTTTTCAGCTCTTTTTAAACCATTTAGCAGTGGAGTCAAATGACTGAACTTCCAAAAACATATTCTTCCTCTACTCCTTCAGAGGGAATTGAATGCTGTGGAGAATCAGCTTTACTCAAAGCCACTCTGTGCTACCTGAATTGGAGAGTTCTGACATTGGCATTGGCCCCCAGCAGATAGCCTTTTCTAGCATCTGGTGTCACTAACAACCCAGAGAATGTTTCTGTGAGAGCAGAAGCAATCCACTCCAGTGGGGAGAACTGGAGTGCTTAGAAGAGGGGAGAGGAGAGATGTGAGAAAGCTTTAAAAAGGCAGAAGCTGGTGAGGAAGAAGTGGTAGCAGGGTGCGAGGCAAATGTGGCATTCCTCCCAGCCCAGCTCAGAAGCTTTTTCCCAGTGGCAGAAGAGATAAGGCAAACCTGACAAAGGGACTATGAAGATGTCTGAAATGGTTTGGGAGGAGCACATAGACGCTGAGTTGGCCTGGTCCTGCCCAGTAACTGCCCAGGGCATTTGCACCTAGGCCATGTAGGCATGTTATTGTAAGTGCAAAGCTCAGACAGTCCCCACCAAAGATGACTCTCTAGACAGCCCATAGCTCCTGCCCACCTCAGCCCTCATCCTCTTCCACCCTCCTTAGTCCTCCTTGGCTCCCTTCCTCCTCAGCCCCTCCAAGCTGCCTGCCCTCTGTATTCCTTTGTTCTCCTCCACCCCTTGGCTCCTCAGTTTTCTTCTTCCTCTCACTGTCCCTAGTCCTTCTTAGCTCTTCTCATCCCCTTTTTCCTCTTCTGTTCCCTCCTGCTTTCCACAACCTCCTGTCTTCCCTCCTGACCTTCTAGTCTCCTATTTCTCCCCTTCCCCCCCCCCCGCCGTTCCTCTGGCCCTATTTTAATACTCTAGCTCCCCGCCCATCCTCAGCCAAACTATGCCCCCTCCGCCCCCCCCCCTTCCCTTCTCTCCACCCTCAGCTCTCAGTTGCTCTTTTCCCCCCTTCTGGCCTCTCAGCCTCTCTTTTGCCTCCCTTCACCCCTAAGCTCCTCTCAGCCCCTCTTATTCCCTTCTCTACCACCACTCCCATAGTCCCTTGAACTGCCCGTTGCTGGCAGTTTGGCCATGGAAACACAGTCTGAACACTTGAGTAGCAGCTTTGAGGTTTTAAGGAAATAGGAAAACTTTTTTTTTTCATTTTAGAAACAGAAAAGTTAATGTCTCCTGTGTCAATTCACTCCAAATTTCCTGAAATGGTTTCATCTCTATGCTAATTTTATGCTGAAAATAGGAGCTCCCCTGTGTCTGAAGAGCAGAAGGGTTGGAAGACAAAGACAATCTGAGTACTAAGAGGCAAGTGGATCCTCCCCTTAGTCCCACTGAGGAAATGTCCTCTGGGCATCCGGGCTGCACCAAGGCTCAGGATCCAAGGGTCAGGGCTGGGGAGCAAAGCTTTTTCTCCCTGCCATGGGTGCTCCCAGGTCGGGGACATCTGCCCACATCCCTCCTGATTTCCTTGCCATATCTAGATCCCAATATTGACTTCCCTTGATTTCCTCCACTCTATTTTCAATGAATAATTGATTCATGATAAAGCATCCTCTCAACAATACAAAGTAGCTACAATTCCTCCATTGCAAAAACTCTGTTTATGCTGTTTCCAGATTTGTCTGTTGTTAGTAGAGCCTCATGTATTGAAGATGGGGCCTCATCTTAGACATCTCTGGACCTTGAGATCCAAGGTGAAAGCTTCCTTAGAGAAGGGAACCCTCACAGAGGGGTTTTATAACAGATCCCTTTAGCAGCTCGAGACCATGTAGACAAAAATGAGAGTGTTCTCACAGAGATTCAGATACTGTATCCTTAATAATTTGTTTCTGCTGGTTCTTATTTTCCTGTGTCCTTTCTTATACCGGGTACTAGGTTTGTTTTGTTTGTCTTGGCATTGTTTTGTTTGGTTTGCTTTTAAAGAGACAATTCATGATGAGAAAGATGTCTGCTTGGGTTTTTTGTTGTTTTGTTTGTTTAGGTATGGACTGGGGCTTGAACTCAAGGTTTCTACCCTCCCTAAGTGTTTTTACTCAAGGCTATTACTCTGCCACCTGAGTCACATCTCTACTTTTGTGTGTGTGTGTGTGCAGGTTAATTGGAGATAAGAATGTGTCCAGCCTGGCTTCAAGCCTCAATTCTCAGATCTCAGCCTCCTAAGTAGCTAAGATTACAAGCATGAGCCACAGTACCTGCCTAGTCTGCTTGTTGTTTCAGGGCCAGAACTAAGACCAACAGGAGGAAAGGAATCAAATGGTGGAGAACCTTTTTTCTGCCAAAATATATTTGAATATAACATCATTCTCAGGCCATACAAGATTATTAATACAAGCAGATGGCCCCAGGCAGCCAATTAGAAGCATATGAAAAGCTTATATGAATGACCTATCATGTACCAAATTATTTCACAGGCTTTAGATGGCCCACGGGTTGGACAATTCCCACTCCTAGAAGAGATTGCTTTCCATTCCATAGAAAGCTTTCTAAGGAAAAAGATGTTTGTGAGAGAGCAGGTGCCCATCATTGAATGTGCTTAAACAGCCAGATAGTCACTCAGGCTGTTGTCCTAAAGATGTTCCCAAGATTCATCCAGTTGAGACGAATCTTCTTGGAGACTCCATCCCTGGTGCCTGCCATCTGGAACCTCTCAGCTGATGAATGGCACAGGGGAAGACGGCATGGTAGATATGTTGGTGTGTACAAGCCATGGCTCCTTCAGCCCCTCTAGGCTGTCAGCCTACTACCATATTTGTCTTTTTTTTTACCTTTTTTTTAAATTTTTTGTGCCCGTACTGAGGCTTGAACTCAGGGCCTGGGCACTGTTCCTTAGTGTTTTTGCTCAAGACTAGTGCTCTTCACATGAGCCATAGTTCCACTTCCAGCTTTTTTCTGGTGCATTGGAGATAAGAGTCTTATGGTGTTGTCTGCTTAGGATGGCTTTGAACCATGACCCTCAGATCTGAGTCTCATGAATAACTGGGATAAAAAATATGACCACTGTGTGAGCCTGTGGGGCACAGCTGCAAGAATGCTGACTGGGCAAGCATGCAGGGCCATAATACAACTGTCTTTAAAATGGAAATGATTTCTTAGAAACTCAGTACTTGCATCCTTCTGAGGGCATAGAGAGGACACTGTTGAGATACAGAAGTAAGGGGATAAGAGCTATTTCCCATCTGCTACTAAGAAGGCAGTAAACTGTGTAGTTTCATTACATTCCCTTTTCCCTCATGGGCAGGCTGAGCCAGAACCAAATTTCCTAGAGTGCCATGTCATGACTAGGAGAAAAAAAGTACATAATAAAAAGTTTCTGTAAACCTGGGGAGGTGAAATGCATTTGGAAGATAATGGAAGTTGTACCTCTTTTTTTAAGTGTTTTCCTTTGAGTTTTAATTACTTACTGTTAATTTTTAAATTTTTAATTAATTTAATTTTTATTTTTTCACAATGTGATCCTAGAAGATCTCAAGTGGGTAAAGTCATTACCTAGTCATTACCGAGCCACTGGGTGGCAACATGGCAGCAGGTGACAGCTTCCTATTTCCTTTTCTGGCCCTTCTGGTCTTTCTTGAGTGGAAGTAGCTGGTGATGTGTCTAAATGTCAACAGAGGTTTGGAGAGACAGTGGCACCGGGAGGTGCATAGTGACTTGTATAGTAGGAGCTAGAAAGAGGAGCGATTCATGACCACAAGGGGTCTAGGGTACTATACTTGAAAAGCTATGGTGCTTTCTTCATTTCACTCAACTTACCTGCCATACTGGTTCTTTTCTACTTGTACTAGTCTACTAAGATAGGTGGGTTGTACAAAAAGAAACCAATGATTTATGTCTATTTCTTACTGAGTACGTATGTCTATTTCTTACTGAAAATGAGCACAATTAAACGTCATCATGTTTTTCTTGGTTTACTTGCTTTGTTGTTTATATAGAACAAGATACAAACATTTGCTAGTCAATGACTACTGCAGTACACCAAAAGTGCTTTGAGTTGGAAGAGAAACCACCTAGGTACCCTCATAAGTTCACATCAAGTGACCAAACAGCCTGATTCTACAAGGATTGTATTGAGACCTCTTCTCTACAGCACCAGAACTCCAGGAAACATGCAAGTTGCAAAGAGAAAGAGATCAACCTAGTGACCATTTAGCACATAACAGGTTGCTATGTAACAGGCATACACAATGCTAGACACTGACAATGCAAAGACAGACAGAGAGACAAAATAATTCAAATGTCATAAGGACCGTATCCAACAAAATCACAATATGGAAAAGAAAAAAAAGTGTGACATGGCATTACAAATTACCCCTTAAAAAAAAAACTTACCAAATACCAAATTTAGAGCCAGCAGCTAAATTCATAGCATCACAGAATATCAGAGTGTGACAAATCTTCAAACTGTGCTTCCAAAATCTGTCATTCAACAAGATGTGGAAACAGCCAGTGGAGTGAAGATACTGGCAACTTCCAGCCAATGTTTCTTTGTGGCAGTGTGTGCAGTAGGAAAATTCACCTTAACTATCCTGGGTTGGGAAAGACAGATGCTATTTCCTCTGAAAATATTTGGCTATTGGTGACTGACTCTTCAAACAAGAGAAACACTTTCTAGTGTTAATGTGGCAGGTTGCTGTGGTATGTGGGTTTCCTAAGCTGCCCAGTGTCCCACAGCCTCTCACCTGATTGTTTCCCAGCCCTTGTTCCTGTAATGCCCGCAATCAGAGTGCTCCTCCTTGCTGTTTCTTTTCCCGGATCCTTCAGAAGTCTCTGTACACCTACCGTAACTAGCATCTAGGAAAACAAATGAGAGATTTGTAGATTTAGCTTTTGCCCCTAAGGGATGATCTTGGGTTCTGTAGCTTCAGTTCTGTTGAATTTTACTTCTAAACAGTGATGACTTGTTTATATAGGGTAACGTTTGTTTTCTGTTTTAAATGTATTTATAAACAGCAACAGAAGCAAATATATCATTTATTTTTCACTCTTGTGTAGCAACAGATAGCATGCATGTTGTAGCTCAGTTTATACCCAGGACAGTGTTAGGGTTCCCCAGATGAACACAGGACACAGAAGGAGCTGACCAATTGTCATTTCAATCAAACAGCCAGGGAAATCAGTGGGAAGAGAATCCCTAAAATGTGTTTAACTATATGGATTGGTTTTTTTAGATGGTTTTCACTGCTTGATTCAGACAAAACATTTCATCTGTTACTCTTTCTGTAGAAACAGCTCAGGCGCAGATGGATGGCTTTGAAGACATATCCAAGTTTGAATTCTGGTTTTGCCTCTTCTTCTCCATGGAATCTTGATTAGTTTACTTAATTTCCCTGGGCCTCAGTTGTTTTCACTCAGTGATAACAAGAATATATAATTTTCAAAGTAGTTATATTCTAATAACATACCTTCGTCAGTGCCTGAAAACAGAAACAAATGTTAATTCCTTTTCTCCAAAGAAAAGAATCCTGGGATAGGAAAGCATTATTTTATTTATTTATTTTTTTGTCAGTCGTGGAGCTTGAACTCTGGGCCTGAGTGCTGTTCCTCAACTCTTCAGCTCAAGGCTAGCGCTCTACCACTTGAGCTACAGCGCCACTTCCGGTTTTCTGGTGGTTTATTGGAGATAAGAGTTTCACAGACTTTCTTGCCCGGGCTGGCTTTGAACCTCGAACCTCAGATCTCAGCCTCCTGAGTAGCTAGGATTACAGGCGTGAGCTACGGGCACCCAGCTAGCATTATTTTCTTAACACCAAACATGCTGTGTTATTTTTTTGGGGGGTGGGGAGTCTGGTCATGGGGCCTGAACTCTGGGCCTGGGCGCTGTCCCTCAGGTCTTCAGCTCAAGGCTAGCACTCTACCACTTGAGCCACAACGCCACTTCCGGCCTTTTTCTTTTTGCTTATGTGGTGCTGCGGAATCGAACCCAGGGCTTCATGCATGCAAGGCAAGCGGTCTACCACTGAGCCACCTTCCCAGCCCCATGCTGTGGTATTGAGGTCTTTAGTAAGTAGCATTTCTATCCCTCATGAGTTCTCAAACGTGATTCACTTGGCTTCCATCAACAGATTCTGTGAGAAACAGCCATAGCATGTCACTGCATGTATGTTCATAAATTTGTTGGCCACTACATCACTGTGACCCTTCTATGAGACCATTTGTGAAGAATGTATGAGTTCATGGTTAGGAGAAAGTCACTTACCTGGCTACCAGTGGTTCACACCTATAATCCTAAGTATTCAGGAAGATGAGATCTGAGGGTTGCAGTCAAGGCCAGCCCAGGAAATAACATCTGGGAAACTCCAATTAACCAGCAAAAAGCTGGAAATGGTTGTGTGACTCAAGTGGTAGAGTGCCAGCCTTGAGTGAAAAGTCACACGAGAGTTCAAGGCCCTGAGTTCAAACCTCAATACTGGCACAAAAAAATATATAAATAAAATAAAGTCAGCAAGCCTGGTAAATTTAATCTTAAGAAATTTCACAGTTGAAATCCCTTTGTACAACTACTTAAAGTATAACATAAAAACATTTTTTAAATTAAAATAATTTTTGCACCTGGTGATTTTCCTTCTCCTTTACTGAGGAGAGAGGCTCCCTGGCTGCTTGTCAGCACCTGTGCTTGCCCTTTGCATGCCTTTATCCTGGTCTCAGAAGTACTAATGCTGACTTTCATACTGTGGTGATACGTTAATTTTGTAATCATGACTAGTGTTTCCAAATTCTGCCCTTCCTGTCACCTCAGCTCCATGTGAGCTCAAGTCCAAGTGAAACAGAACAAAAGCATTGGTGCTGAGGGCAACCTTGGATGGCGTGAATCAAAGAGCTGATGAAGGAGAATAGTCCAAGTTGACTTAAGGATCCCTCTACCTCACGCTAATCTCAGAGCTCTTATGTTACCTGCTTGCATGGTCCATGGTTCATGACCTCTGAAAGGGGAAGGGAAAGATGTAGGCAGAATTGAGTTTGGCCTCAGAGACTTAGAATAGTGTCAGTACAACCCTGTTGTGTTGATCCTTTATTTACATTAAAGCATTTTATTCAATATTTTCTGTTATAAGCTCCTTTAAACCCCTCTTACAATGGGAGAAAATATAAACACATAAAAAGTAAATGCAGAATGTTAATGTTATATGTGCCTATGCGTGGATGATCATGCCCCAAATGCGGCATTTGTACAGTGCACGTGTACAAAGGGCATTCAGAGGTTGCCATTGGTGGTTTGGTCATTATCCGAGTTATATGTGAGTTTTTCCACTTATTGTAAATCAATTCCAGTCAATAACATATACAACAGGGAATCTATCCCACTCATCATTGCACATATTATGCTGGAGGAAATCACCTATTCACAGGGCTATGGGAAAACTTTTAGATTCCAGATAATAGAGACCATGTCTTGTTGGTCCTCATACTTACAGCATGTAGTCCCTGATTGATACATAGATGTGTAAGAGATGACTGAATAAATGTGAATTTGTTTTAATGGGGAGATTATTCAGAATAAATGAAATATATAACATATTCTTTTATAAGAAATGGCATATTGGATAAGTTGTTAATACTTGTAGACAGTTTCAGAAACAAACTATTCCTCTAGCTTTCATGGATAAATAAGACTCCTCCTTAGCATTTCAAGTACTAGTGCTGGTTACTTTTTTTCTTAATAAACACACTTTGTGTTTCCATTTGGTTTATTTTCTGAAAACTTTATCATCTTATTTACATTGTTTGTATATTTAGTAGACAGTATAGTAGGCAGTATATTTAGTAGATGGTCTAAGGCTTCCCCTGGGACTAATTCTTGATGAAAGGTAAAATCAGCTAATTTTGCTGAATTCATAGGTACCTGGAACACTTTTGATTTTTAGTGTCTTTATTATGCCTGCCCAAGACTATGCATTCAGAAGTCTTCAGTCTGTGCCTAACTATATAAAAGATTGGAGTGTTCTCATACTATAATAAATAATGAGTGTCAGTGAACTCATTATTGTAAATCCTTAGGTAATTACTCTTTGCCTTAGTTAGGGGACTTAGGGTAGCATAAACTAAAATTATTCCATCTCAAGACAAACCTTGAGGTGGCTGTTAGAGTTAAATAGAATTCATTTACAGCATGTTTATTATAGTTAAATTTAACCAATTTAAGGCCTGTTGCTGTCCAACAGCTGAGGAGGAGGAAGTTTCAGCATCCATGAGTTCCTCAGAAAGCAAAATGAGGCTCCATGGCCGAGCTTTCAGAACATGACGCAAGAACTACTCCCACTCTGTCTCTTCCTGTCCCCAGAATTGGATGAGTTTGTTATTGAAAGTGGTTGGCTAATGAGCTTTTGATATACTGGACTGATGAGGTATGGCCAGAAGAATTCTCAGCCAGCATTGGACTGGGGCTCTCTCCAGTTCTCTCCGACTTCAGAAACTCCTTGAAGTTACACAAGGAAGCCTTAATTCCCAGATCACAGTGATATGGATGATTTCTCTACAGACCAGAGCTGAGATCATAGCAGCTCCTTCTCTTCCTACTCCCTTTTTCCCACTAACACAATGTGAGTTTGAGTATTATTCCTCCTGGTCATCCAGCTTGGAAGAGTGTTCTTGAACAAGTACGAAAGAAAGACTTCCTCAAAGAACCAGACATATGTGCCACCTTTTCAAAAGTTTACAGGTAGTGAACACTCTTCAAAAAGAGCTCTTCTGAGTTAGGTACCTGACCAAAGACATTGCAGAGACACCCATGGGAGAAATCATAGCACATTGAGAGGTGGTGACATTTGAACTGTCCACTTTTATCCAAGAATAAAAGCCAGAAATCACTGAGATCACCCCAGGGGAAGAAATATATAATTCTGATCATCATGAAAAATGTGGATTAGAGGAAAGCATTTGCCCTACTTTTCCACAAAGAAATCATGTTTCTACTCTAGAAATAAGTTCTACTTGCTCAAGAGAAAGTAGCAGTTGGGGAAAATATGAAGGAGGAAAAGCAAATGAACTCAGGGGACAGTATGTAGCTAAGTGAAAATGGAGTTGGAAAACAGCAACACTCCTTCAGTGGGGAAATTAGAGAGAAAGAGAAGACAGCATTGAACTCTGGGAAATGCACAGGAGGTTCGAGTTTTCTTTACCAAATCCAAAGTGCAAAGCCACTTAGGCTTAACCACTGTTCCCAGAAGCCACCTTTGGACTCCATCTAGAATAGCTGCCCTAAGTCAGCATCCCCTGGTCACAACCTGACTATCCAGTCCAATTATGAGACAGTTGCCATGACAGAGCCTTTTGACTCTAAGGCATGGCTGCTTCCTTTGAATTCAGACTCTTCTAAAAATCCCTTTTCTATGTTTTACTCAAACTTTGGCCATAGAAATAAATGACTTACATCATTAATGGTCAAGATATTAGGGCTACATAATTTCAGGAAATTAACTTTTCTAAAAATTTAGGCAAAGCAAAGATTTAATTAAAGCTCTGAAAACAGGAAAAATATAAAGATTTTACACACATACACACTTTAAAATAGATCTGTGGTTTCACTCTTAGCTGAGTGATTGCTCAGTACAATCTGGGACTGGGCTGCAACTACTCCTATCAGAATGAGGCCACAGTGATTCATGACAGCAGCTAAGTTTGGTTGCCACTAACAATTCAGTTCTTGCCCTGGAGTTTGGAGACACCATATTTTGCCTTTGGAGCAAGAACATCTTTGTATCATATAGTAATGGAATGAGATAAGCCACTGCAATTAATGTGTCCCTGGAGGTGCTCCTGCTGTGACACCGAATTTGTAACCATTTATCAGGGAAAGGTGTGAGTAATTAATACTACTGAAAACCTGAAGAACTTGTAACTGTGAAGGAAATTTATCTCATCTATCTTTACACTTTAATATCAAGTCAGTCTACCACCAAGTACATCTTCCCAGTACCCAAGTTGGGCTTCCCAGTCAAGAGATGAAACACAAGCTTATTAAAGAATTATCCTTTACTTACACTCATGATGATTAGAATCATGAAGGTTCTCGTTTCCAAATAAATTTATAACCATAAGGGCAGAGGCCATGTCTCATTTTGCTGGATGCATTATACCTGGTGCTTATTCAGTAGTTGCTTATCCATTATGATTATGCAACTGAAGTAAACTGCTTCTCCCTCTACCCTCTTCTTCCCTATTCCTGCTATCTGGAGGAGCTATATCTACCATATCTACCTGTGCTTTCTTTATTATTATTTGTGGGGCTTGAACTCTGGGCACTGTCCCTGTGCTCTTCAGCTCAAGGTTAGTGAACTACCACTTGAGCCACAGCACCACTTCCCTCAAGACTAGTGCACTACCACTTGAGCCACAGCACCACTTCCGGTTTTCTGGTAGTTATTTGGAGATAAGAGTCTCATGGACTTTCTTGTTCCAGCTGGCTTTGAACTGTGATCCTCAGATCTCAGCCTCCTGAGTAGCTAAGATTGCAGACGTGAGCCCCCAGCACCCAACTTTACCTGTGCTTTCTCTTATCTTCTTGGAGCACTGCAGTAAGAAGGCCTCATGATTGGGCCTACCTACACTGGAAGATGTATGTGGGGAAGCAAGATACGATCCATGTTAGCAAGGATACAATTGTAATCATTTTCTTTTTTCAGTGGGACTTGCACAGCAATGAATCTTGAGCCCACTGGCATTCATGTAGAATTCAGCTAAGCTTATGCTAGTTGAATTTATGCCAACTTTGTGAAAATGAGTGGCAGGGAGAAGAAACATGGGGACTTTCCAAGAAATGACTCTGCTTCACTACCAAGCCAGTGTCACTCATTATAGGCAGTGTAGAGTCAGAGCTTTGGAAATAAGTGATTTAGTACACGGACCTGTCAACATGATGGTCTCCCCAGCTCTTTCAACCCTTCAGTATGTTTGGATTATGGGATATGTTGTAGGAACTAATACATCTTTATCTCTATCCAGAAAATAGAAAGAGTAAGCTTGTGGTCTTTAATTATTTTATCTCTTTAAGTAAGTCATCAATAAGAATCATCATATAGGTTTTCAACCCAACCAAAATGATGAAGTGAGCCCAAGGTTCAGTTATGTATTATAGTCATTCACTTAAAAATCACTTGCCCTGGGGATATGCCCTCCTTTTTTTCCTTTGTCAGTTTAAAAGTGACTATTTTCTGTCAGTACATTTTGTCCAAAAAAAAAGAAGAAGAAATAAGAAAGCAGATGTCACAAATCAAAAAAATGTTGCATCTTGATTCATTTATACCTCATTTCTTTGCCTCTGAACCTAATATGGGTAACGACCTAAATAGCAAACTTCTCTCACATCTAGATATTCTCATTCAGTTAATTAACTTCCGGTAACAGATGTATTTGGTGGAAATACTAAGATTTAAAGCTGTTGGTCAGATATTGGTTCTAGTCAGCCAGTTATACAGGATACTGGTGGCTGGATGGGAGGTTTTGGACCCACATTGAAGCGATAGGCTTGGGATTTCTTGTTTCCCAGCAACAGTAGATAAGTAGATAACTACTCTGGTAGTTGTCTTTTATGTTTGCAAAATGTTTATGGTCATTGCATTTTTTCATGACAGTTCTGTGTGTTCTTAATTTCTTTTAGCCTAGACTCTAACTCTTCAGGGGTGAGTGTTGGCAGGTAGCCACCTTCTCACATAGGAACATTCATAATCTACATGAGATCAGCATTGTTCAGTTCTTTAGGGAAAACTATTTTTGCCACTTTCTAACATTATAAAACACTTCCGTATTTGGAATGGTGGCATTTTGTACTCATGGGGATTTTTTTAAAGAAATTGTTTAGTCTAGTTCCTTCACTATGTAAATGAAATCTTGAGACCAACAGAGACAAGGAAAATATGTAGAGTCACAACAAGTGGTTAGTAGGCAAGCTGGGCTAGAGCAACTTCTCTCTCTCTCTTTCTCTTCCCCCCCCCCCATCTGTCTCAATGCTCACAGCTTCTTTCTTTTCTTTTTCTTTCTTTCTTGTGCTGTTGTTGGGCTTGAAATCCAGGCCTAGACCCAAAACTAGAGCTTAAGTACTTGAGCCACAAGCTCTACTTTCAACTTTTTTGGTGCTTAATTGGAGATAAAAGTCTCACAGACTTTCTTGCCCAGCTGGCTTCAAACTGTGATCTTTGGATCTCAGCTTCCTGAATAGCTAGGGTTACAGGCATGAACCACTGGTGCCTGGCTTGGTGTTTTTTTGTTGTTGTTGTTGTTTTAACTAAACTAAAATTCCCTAGTCTTTATAAGGAATTTTAATGTTTTCTAGGGCTAAATGTATAGCTTCATGGTAGAGTTTATCTTACATAGTCCACAGCACAGCACAAGGAAGAAAAGTTCCCTAATCTATATTTTTAGGAGAAAAGACAATAAAAATATTCCACAACATTGGTGCTCACTGAATATTTACTGAAGAAGGGTATTTGATAAACTTGTATATATCCACCTATTTAGTCATCTTTTAAAAAGCATAACATACTCATTGTTGGATAGGGAGAGAGAGAGACAGAGAGAGAGAAAGAGAAACTAGATGGTAATAACACATATGCTTCAGTCAGCATAAGGTCTTGATTATTATGTGTCCTCAGCCTATGTGGCTCTTCAAAAGAAGAAATTCTAAGAGGAGTGACAAATTGTACTCAATAAAACCTACCAGAATTATTGTGATGATAAAGCCATATACATCTATATGAATACGTTTTGATAACATAGTGTTGTCCACAGTAACTATTTAGTTATGTATATACCAAAAACAATGTTTAAAAGCATCCTGTTATATTAGGATAAATCACAGAACTAATGTAGTAATCACATAGCATGCCTTTGGTTTAGATTCATGTTTCTAAGCTTCTCATATTTCATTTTTAAAGAATAACTTAGAAAGCATTAGGAAAAGTTTAGAATAAGTGCCTGGGGTAGTTAATCCTTAGCCAAACAGGACAATAGAAAGTTCAGAGAGGAATGAATCTAGATAATATACAAGCAGGCACATTGTCCTCACAATGTTTTTGTTGGTTAACATACCCAGTGAGAAATTCACTTTCATTTCCTTTTTGCATGTCACACAAAATGTTTTCTTAATCGCCTCTCCTCTGTATTGAACAACATCTTGGCCACAATTATGGCATATGTTATTTTGAACTTGTGCTGAGAAACATTCTTTTTCTCCTACCTGAGGGAAATTTCACCTTTTTACTGAATGAAGGAGGCATTTAAAGTATAAATGAAAATAAAGACAACTGCTCATATGAACAATAATAAAATAGCAGTTAATACACCTCACTCAACTTTGTGTAGCAGCTCTTAACAGCACCTAAAGATGTAAGCTTCAGTTATCAAAGAAGTGTACTTCATCTGGGCTTCAGATGAATGAGAGCCTCTGTCCCTGTCTTTTATTGATGATTTTACTTGGTCCTTTTTTCTCTCTTTCCTACAGTCTCAGATTAGGTCCTAGCCTTCAGTTTCATTTTGTTTGCTTGATACAGTGGATCATATTGAACTGGATGGCAATTTATGTAATCTTTCATATTTTTTGTGCCAGTACTAGGGCCTCCTGCTCTTGGCTAGGTGTTTTGTTTTTTGTTTTTGTTTTTAACTCTCATGCTCTATCGTTTAAGCCATGTCTCCAGTTCTGACTTTTGGCAGGTTAATTGAAGATAGGAGTCTGTTGATGCTGACTTCAAACCCTGATTCTAAGATACCAGCCTCCCAAGTAACTAGGATTATAGGTGTAAACCACTGATGCTTGACATAATCATCCATTTTTAACTCATGAGACTAACAATATATTTTGTCACACATGCCTGTATTGTCCTAGTTTGTAACCTGCTTTAATTCTCAGTAACATCCTAATAAGACTATTGCAGAGAGAAGAACTAGCTGTCAGGACATTTACAATGTCAGATTGAGGTAGTATATGCCACTTGCCTTGTGACAATATATTACATGATTGCAAGTAGGATTTTTTATGGAAAAGTCATGAAGCAATTTTAAAATTCTATATGGAGTTATATTCATTTATCTATTAAGTTCTCCCAAACTTAATAGGTCTTAGTCTATGATTTTATTTTATATTGGGAAGATCAAATCTTACAGTTGACCTTCAACATTCACCTCATCTCATGCTGACAAGATTTTTCCTTCTTCACTCTGCGATAGTCCTGTTTCATGCAGTCAATATAGACAAACTTGAACCACCTTAAATGTTATCTCAATATTTACCTAGTACAAAAAATTTCCATTTGAGGAGCTGGGAAGGTGGCTCAGTGGTAGAGTGCTTGCCTTGCATGCCTGAGGCCCTGGGTTCGATTCCTCAGCACCACATAAGCACAAAGAAAAAAAAAGCCAGAAGTGGCACTGTGGCTCAAATGGTAGGTGCTAGCCTTGAGCTGAAGAGCTGAGGGACAGCGCCCAGGCCCAGAGTTCAGGTCCCACGACCGGACCAAAAAAAAACAAAACAAAAAAATTTTCCGTTTGAGAAAAATAAATACAGTGATCCCTAAGACAACAAAGAGATGGTTATTACTGAAAGAATTACTTCAGAAATTGATCTCAAATTCAGAGACATAAAGATTTCAGAGACTGTTCTTGATATGTCATTTTTATCATTATTTTAAATATTCTAAATTTTAAATCACCCTGGCATAATGAACTTCATATAGCTGAAGATGATTTGCTTTTATATCAGTCTGTCAATTAAAATATTTTTGCTTAACCCATGTGTTTTGCTTTGTTTTTATATGGGCGTGCTTTATAAGCTGCCACTAAAATTAACTATAATTCAAAAGGACGGATCTATAGAGACCTGTGAACTTAAGTAACCTTTGTGTTTAGCCTTTCTTCATCTCCTGATTCCCTTTCCACAGTGCTCTCTTCCATCCTTTCTGTTACAAGGCACTAATACCTTGCCCTGCTTCTAACTTGCTCCACAATAGCTTAAAAACTTGGTAGAAAACCAACACAATGAAATTCAATTAGCCAGACTGTACTACTTTCTAACTACCAGTGCATAGTAGAACAGCCATCAACTGTACAGGAGCACATCCTACAGGTAGTAGGTAGATCCTTGTTAGGGACAGTGGGCTTCTGAAACTGCTTTGTGAAGTAACCTGGCTTCAGTAAGGACTGACAGAGTGGATCCTATCTTAGAGGTACCCAATTGAGAGGCCCTTACCCAAAGTCTAATGTCTTTTAGTCTTGCTTGTAGTTACTTGTAATATGTTTCTTTTAAAAAAAATTATTTTCTTTTGGTAGGTATAGGAAGGAGTTGGCATTCAACAGAGCAGTTTATGAATATACTGTCTCCTAATGAATGTCACCATTTTAACATTCTTTTGTTTTGGGGGGGGGGTCCGGTCGTGGGGCCTGAACTCTGGGCCTGGGCACTGTCCCTCAGCTCTTCAGCTCAAGGCCAGCACTCTACCACTTGAGCCACAGCACCATTTCCAGCTTTTTTTCTTTTTGCTTATGTGGTGCTGAGGAATCGAACCCAGGGCCTCATGCATGCAAGGCAAGCACTCTACCACTGAGCCACCTTCCCAGCCCCCCTTTTAACATTCTTACACACTCCTCCCACCCCACCCCTTCCCTCACTTTTCTTACTTTTAGGTTATATTTAGGATTTTTGCCATTAATTCCACCAGAACTGAAATATGTTTCTTAAGTCACATGATTGAGAAATTCTCATGGGTAGCCATTTTGTCCTGTGCCTGCCTGGCACGAGAAGTTGCACAGTAAGTGAGCCTGGAATGAACCTGTGAAGACTCACTGAGAGATTTCTCAGGTCACTCCAATGAGTGCGTAGATTCTCACAGTGACAATGAGAACTGCAAGAAATGGATGTAAAAAATAGGAAAGTTAAACACAGAGAACAGTCGTTAAAGGGGAACCGAGGAGCTGAAGCATCTTAGAGGTTTTGGTTTGGTTTGGTTTGGGGTTTTGTGCTTTTGTTTTATGCTGGTACTAGGACTTGAACTCAGGCTAGGTGCTCTTTCACTTAATGCTTGTACTCTGTCACTCGAGCCATGGCTATACTTCTAGCTTTTTGGTGATTAATTGGAGAGTCTTATGGGCTTTCCTGCCTGGGATGGCTTCAAACTGAAATCTTGAGACCTTGGCCTCCTTAGTAGCTAGGATTACAAGCATGAGTCACCATGCCCAGCACCTTTTAGGTTTTGAGCTGAGTATCAGGTAAAACCACATGGCAATAGTAGAGATCAGGAATTCCTATGAGAAGTTTCAGTAGGGAAGTTGTCAGACTTTTGAATGAGTAGAATGGAAGTTTGTGAAACTCTTTTTCTCAAAGAAGCCAGTATCTTTTTTTTTTTTATTTGTGAAAATACTGTACAGAGGGGTTACAATTGCATGGGCAGGATAATGCGTACATTTCTTACCAAGCATTGCAGCCTCCTCCTTTGTTTACCCTTCACATCACTTCCCAGCCTCCCCCCTCCCCCCCATCCCAATCCTTCTCCTTCCCCCCTCCCCCCCATCCCCCCCCCACCGACGTTGTAAAGTTCGTTTTGGACATGACAACTTGTACTTCCATTGTTGCATCAGGTCCACCTGTATCCTTAAACAACTGGTTTTTCCCCATCTCCTCCACAAGTTATACTGACATCAAATATATTGAAAGCAGGGGTTATACTGTGGGGCAGGGACATACAAAGCAACAAAGAGATAATCTTATAAATTCGTTAGAAACACATGCATGAAAGAAAAAACATTAAAATACATATCTAAGGGTTCATTTTCCTGACATCACATTATCTGACCTTTTCCGCTTGACTCATACATATACTAGATATTGCAAATAAGGGAAACCATGGGACCTATGTTTCTTTGGGAGAAGCCAGTATCTTAAATGTGCTGTGTATCTCACCTCTTGCATCCCTTGTTCTTACTGTATTCCACATAAATGCCTCTGTTTCTGGAGATCTGATTGCAGATAAATTGTTTTCTGACAACAAAAACATGTCTGTTTTATAGACTTAACAAATGTACAAAACAGCATTTCCATCATCTCTTATGGTCAGTATCCTTTACAGACTTCAGAGGACATAGGATGGGAGGGAGACGGGAAATCTGAGACAGGCGCCTTGGGAAGTTGGCTCTCCATTTTGCAGAGGGTACCTGCCAGCAGTGACAGCCCACAGGCCTTGGCATCTCTCAGAGGTGCCAGATTCACACTGAGAAGGCACTTTTATAGCCATGTGTCGGTTTTGTGCCTAAACTGCGACCACAGATAACCTCTTAGTGTCTAAATAAATAATATCTGAGAGAGGAGTGGCCTCGTTTCTGTGAGTTACAAAGAGAATATTCTGTTTTCAACCCATCGTTCTCCAGAATTTTGGAATAAGCTCTGAATTTTCCAAGGACTTGTCCATAAGTTCTATCAGATGTCAGAAACGGGCTGTCTGCCTTGCACTTCACTGCCTACTGTCTGTTTGATAACCCATTGTACTGGGCCACAGCCTCGTCTGTATCCAGAAGTGGCACCCCTTGGATCAGAAAGAATGTCTGAAACACATCGATTTGTGGTTGGAATAGTGAGCTAAGTTCTAGGAACATCCTGCCAGAGGCTTGTCCTTAGGAAATACCCTGGCGGATTATTTTGTTAGTGGAAAGATGACATGCTGTAACTGACCTTCTGTTGAAGCCCAAAAGACAGAGGTGTCAAAGCAGGCGGTTTTCTCTTTAATGTTTCCTTCAGGCTATACTTCTTAGGGGTGAACTCCTGCCTTCTTGGAGACCATACCTACTCAAGGTGTTAAAACTAGGTCCTCCAGTGCCTGACTTGGGCCTCCACAATGCAGCTATCACCAAGGTGTTCCCTGGAGTCACCAGCCTCCCCTCACCATTTCCTTCAAAATCCAGATGAAAACAGTAAATTGTCATTCCCCAGCATGCCCTGGGGTACTTTCCCATACTACTCCCAGCTAATTTTGTCCTTTGCTCCTACATTCTTGGGTCTGGCCCTCTCCTATTGTCTCCCTAGTTGTTGGCTCTCTCCTATTGTCCCCCTAGTTGTTGATTTCTGTATACATCACTGATCACTTCAGCCTGTCTCTCTCCCCAGCGTCCCTTAAACAGCTTAGTGGCTTTCAAAGGATTGGAAATTGTGGAAAGTATTTGCAATTGAGTTTTTGCATGGCAGATTTGACAGCTTGTCAGTGATTTGTCACCATCAACACTTTCCTTGACCATCTTTACCCCGTAGCTAGGGTAACATCAGGACACAACATCTCTTCAGAGGAAAGACTGGCTTTTCCTGGCTCACACTTAGTGTCTGATCCTTAGATCCTTAGATCTGAGGCTCCTGAATAACTAGGAGTAGGTATGAGTTACTGGTACCCAGATTGCCATTACATTTTTGTATCTTGTTTCAGTTCCTTTTGTTTTGTTTTTGCTCTTGAACAATATCTTCACATGAAGATATTCTCATGAAAGCAAAGCTAAAGACACTGAACTTCTGAAGAGCTGTGTGCTCGTATGGCCATCAGTGGAATTTCTCTATCCTTTTCAGCAAGCTCACATCTCCAAATGACCAAAATGTCTTTGATTCCCAAGAAGTGCCACAGACCTGTGCTAGGCATTACTCATGCTTTGTGAGGGTGGGTCACAGCCAGGTGCTGCTGTTCCCAGTATTGCCTCCACACTCCTGAGGACCGACCACAAGCTCACCACAAGCCCAGCCCTCTTCACTGATACTGGTACATGATCCTGGTGTTCCAAATACAGGGAGACAAAGCCCCCCATTCACTTGAGTACTTCTATGTACTGTTACTCAGTTGCAACCACATGGTTTTATTGCATCTCAGTGATAATCTTTAAGGTAGCTTTTATGATCACAGTTTCACAGATGAGGATATTGAAGTTCTAGGAGGATAAATAACTTGTGGAAGGTCACCCCATATGTAAGTAATAGAGCCAACCTCTCCAACTACTCTACACCATTTACAGAGATTAAATTAGAAGCAGTGCTTCCTTTCTCAGAATAATAAACCCGGTAGGAAACTCAGGTGCTATAAAGGAAAAGTGATGAATATATCTACATAAAAATTTAAGGCCTCTGCTCTTCAAGATGTACCAAAAAATTGGATTTCAAGGTGTAACAAAGTAGTAAGGTAGGAAGAAAGAACTCATAAGCCATAGTAATAGGCTAATTTTCTTTAAAAAAAATAAGGAAGTTGAATCATTTGGTGAAAGTTCAGAATACAGAGTGCTAGTGGCCATAGGAAATGGGGCTGTCACATCGGGACTGAAGAAATACATGTGTTTGGCTGTTGGATGTGGAAAGGTCTGTTAAGCTTTTGCCCCCTGAACTTGGCCCTCATCTGTGGATTCTTCATCCATGACTCAACCATTGAGTGCTGAGATGCACTTTTTTTTCTTGTTGTTATTCCCTAAATTATTCAGCTAACATATTTGCACTGGGTTAGTTATAAATCATCTAGAGATGATTTAAAGTATGTAGGAGGCCATACATAGAATGTATGCAAATTTATATAGATCTGCACCATTTTATGTAAGAGATTTGGGCATCTATGAATTTAGATGTCTGTGGGGGTCTTGGAGCCAATCCATACCGAAGGATGGCTCCTAAGTGTTGTCAAATGTGGAGGGAGGTCCCAGGTGCTATCCATTCATATTATTTGTGGAAGTGTGAATCAGTACAGGTCTTCTGGAAAGCAGAAGATATATATCAGAACTGAAGAGGCACATGCTTTTTGGCTCAAAATTTGTTTATTCCTCAAATACCTTAATACATGTATGCAAACAAGTGTACTGGTATATTCATCATAATGTGTAAAGAATGCCAGAAACTGCTATTAAATGGGGATGATCACCTAAACTATAGACTGCCCATACTGTGGGATACAAGCAGCTATTATGAAGTGCTTTATGAACCAATAAGTAAAGAAGATAGATATAGTGAAAGAATCTAGTTGTGCACCATTCTGTACTTTATTAGTCTGTATTTTCTGTCTGTAGAAATGAAAACCTGTTTGTGCATAGGCAAATCTAGAGATGCAAAGAAAATTAACAGTTTTCTTTACAATAAAAACTGGAATTGGGAATACCTTCTACTCTTCACTTTCACTTCCATAAAACTTAAAAGTTTGACTATGAGCATATATTATTTTTATAATACAATAATTTTCAAAAACCCACTGTGGAAAACATTATTAAGATTCTGTGTGCAAGAAGCAGAATCATCTGCTGTAAATGGATCATCCCATGCTGACAGATAGAACTCAGCAAACCATAGAGAACAATAGTGCCATCTTAATAAATAATAAAGATTTAAACATTTTAGCAAACCCAACAAAAATCTTTTGGGAGTGAATCTCTGGCTAGATAATATTTTCAAACTAATAGAGATCTTTTTTTTTTAAAAAAAAAAAAAGGGGGGGGTTTAAAACAGTTTTCTGAATTGTATTCAGTTCTGTATTTGTTAATCGTGTGTGTGTGTGTGTGTGTGTGTGTGTGTGTGTGTGTGTTTACCAAACTGACACATTCATTGTCAGAAATACCAATTCACTGAAAAACAGCAGTAACCTCACATGGGCTTTTATTATAATGGACTTCAAGATTGTATCTAATAAAGAGAAACTGGCTGAACTGATGATTCATTAGAATGAACTGTGAATTTTTTTTTCAATTTATTGTATTAAGGTTTAGAAATCAAGGGTCTGCCCCAAAGGGTTTATTTCCTGCTGGTGGCACTGTTTTGGAAGGTTCTGGAAGCCTTAAGAAATGGCACCTGGTTGGAGAAAGTTGATCATTGGGAATATGAGTCTTTGGATGCTGTATCTTATCCTGGGTCCCTCCAGGCCTCACTCTACTTCCTGTCTCCCTGGAAGTAAACAGCCTTCACACACATTCCCATCTCCATGATGTTCTGCCCAAATACATGGGGTCAAGTGATTAACCCTCTAAAACTGTGAACAAAATAAATTGTTCCTCTTTGACATTGCTTTTCTCTAGCATTTGGTCACACAGCAACATGAAGTTATGGGAGGGAAAAAACCAATGGATAGGACAATTAGAGTGAAGCCATTCTCTGAAAGGTAAACAGATTTCTAGCCAAGACTGAGCCACATCCTAAAATGGATAAGGCCCTAGATTCCATCCTCAGCTCTGCAAAACAAAACAATTTAAAAATCTTCTGGGCATGGTGGCTCATTCCTGTAAACCCATCATTTGGGAGGCTGAAGCAGGAGGATCACAATTTTGAGGACAGCCTGGCCTGCATTCACGACCCTTTTCTGGGGAAAAAAAAAAAAGGTTTCTGATTCCTTTATTTTAACAATGAGAAATTTGGGTCCTGTTTACTCATTAATTCAACTTTCAAACACCAAGTATTCAATGCAATATTCTTTCCACTGCTTGAGACTGAGATACACAGTACTTCCCTAGAACATTGTTCACTGGAGAAATGGCTTTCAACAAACCCAGACAAGTCCTAAGATAGAATTGAAAATTTGCCTTTGAAGTGGTTTTAGGTCATTATTTCAATACTGTGTTTACACAAATCCCATTTTACATTCATTTGCAGACTTCAAATATCTAATTTCAGGGTGAAGTTTAGCTGAGTGACATTAGAACCCTCTGAACTGTCTTTGGTTTGGTACAAACTGAGAGGTCTGTTAAGATTATCAAGCTAAATCCTCAACTTAAAAGCAACACTTATTTTTTTAATTAAACAAGTCATCAGATTTTATTTGAATCTTCTTAGCAGATTCATGTTATGCTCCTTCACTAGAATAGTGTGGATGTAAAAGATGGAGTTTGGATTGAAGTAGAGAGCAAAGCCAAGTTAAGGTAACCAACCGTCAGGATTCTCATAGCCAGGGTCAAAAGGACAAACACTATACTCAAGGGCAGTAGCTTTGGAAATGTCTTCTTGACATTGAAAACTTTAGAAGCAAAGGAAAAAAATTGGCTTTGCCAGGATTCCCCGAAGATACTGGAGGTCAGAGAGGTCATTAGGATCAGGATCTTCAAGTAAATGGAACTCAGCCCTAAGAGCCTCAGTTTCCATCTACCAAGTTCCTGGGACTAGGTGGGAAGCCACCTGATTAGCATATATCAGTCTGAACTAGCCAGCCTTATGCCACAATGGCAAATTACCAGAAAATCTCCACCCAACAAGTATATTTTTCAGGTAGCCACCCCTAGGACTCTTCCTCTCTAATTTGCTTTTATAGTCTTACATGCTGGGGGGCAGGGGTGTAGAGCAGGGCACAAGCAATGACCCCTGTATTTAGAAAGTATAAAAGGGTCTTTTCAGGAAGGATTAGAGAACTCACCAGTACTGGCATGCACACTGGCCTTGTGCTGGTTGATAACAGACTGCTGGGTAGGATCACAGAGCAAGTGGACTATAGTATTTGTTATAGGGTCCTTTATAAGGTCACTTCATTGCAATGTTCCCTTGCGTGGTAACATTAAAGATGATAGGGTTACATATCATCCTGAATCATATTCTGAATCTCCAGAATCATTCAGGTTATGCTCTCTCTCATTACATTGCTAGGTGGTCTCATCTCCTACTTCATTCCCTACCCTTTCAATCTACTCACGCTAAAGAATGCTGGACTAATTCTGGAAAGTTTAGCTTTAGTTACATCATTCCCTTACGCAGAATTTTTTGGTAGTGTGCCATTACCTATAATTTTGCTTCTCAGTGCATGGACCAATAGAGCATCAGTTGGGGTCCTGGACCCACTGTGGACCTCCTATCACAGTCTGCAAGGTGGCAATTACCCAGGAGATAGATGTGCACATTCGTGTTTGAAAGCATGTATCCACAGCCCTAGTACTACAATTTGGCTACATTTTTAATTACCTGAAAAGCTTTATAATTGCTAATACCAGTTCTCAGGTCTGGAGTGGAACCTTACACATCTTTTAAAGCTCCTAGGTCAACAGAGTTTGAGAACCTTTGCTGTTCGGGAACTACACAGCTTTCATATCCACTTCTACTGTGTACCAGAACCACAAACCCATTTTCCTCCTCCTTAACAGTATCAGATTGGCCTCTGGTCCCCAAATACATTCTATGCTTTTAGAGGAAGCATTTTAGCATATTACCAGAAGTCAACATTGTGTATGCTTCTTCTGTTTTTTCCTCTTCTTCCCTCTCCTCCTTTTCTTCCTTCTTTTCCTCTTCCTTTTTATGCTTGCTAAGTATACATTCTTACCACTGAACAATGTTACCCCCTCAAAATATCCCTTTTCTCATGTCCAGAGGTAGCTTTAGATAATCATATGCAAATTTTGCTTTGGAAATACTATGGCTATAGGTCACAGAGATACAAATATTTATAATTTTATATATTTTATACATTAATATTTTCCTGCTACTAAGATTTAAGTCCTGATATGACAGCCTAAGGACCCTCTTTGTGATTTTATTTATTCCTTTTTATTTGAATAAAATCAATGTCCTTGCTTTTGTTTAACCTTGAGAACCTTTTTAAAATGTACACAACAATGACAATGGTCTTCTGATTTTAATTGTTCTCATTATATCAAGTCAACTAGCAATCAGTGATGTATTTGCAGATACATCAAGAGATACACATGAAGATTCTTGACCCCTTAAATACTCTCCTAACATGAGGTCATCACAAAAGGTTCAGCCAGGCCACACATGGAGACCCTTCTTTCCAGAGTAAACTCATCTGTTACCACACCTGTTACTTAGAACCTTGCTCAGAAGTAGTATTTCCTTTACCAGTACCCTTAAAAGAGGTTTCTTTAGTGTTTCAGCTCATACGAGCTGTTAATTTTCCACAGGTTTTTATGAGTGCAGCAGGTAGCAGTTGCTTTTCCACATAAACATTAAATAAGGTTCAAGGTATGAAAAGCTTACTGCAAAGGGCCCAGAAGGATCCGTGGGATTTGGTGAGCTGCAGCAGACAAATGGCCTGCCAGTTTGTAACAAGTATGCAATTGCCACAGGCACTGGCTCTGGGAGACACAGATCCACTAACTCTTCGGGATTACCCAGATTTAGCCCAGCGGCCCCAGGAGAGTAAGAGCCCCACATGTGGCTCTGTCTGTAGAGACTGTTGGTCAAACACGTGGAAACCCAGTATCTGCCTGAGCCCTCTAAGTCATCTCTCCCTCAGGGCACCACTGCCCATTGCATGAGGCCCTTAGATCAAGAGTCATGTCAACCTGACTATGGATAGAAATAAAGCTAGGCGGGCACCTTGATGCTGCCCTCTCTCTGGGAATGGGATGTCACACACTGCTGTATGTGATGCAGAATAAAAGGCCCAATGGCAGGTCATAAGCCAGGTAGCAGGCTGTGTCTGTTAATCAGTGTCAGAGTCCATCCATATTAAGGACCCACAGTGTCAGTGTCAGCAGTCCCTAGATAAATACCAGAAATTCAGAAGAAATAATCATTAAAATGAAATCAGTCAAAAGCAGGGTGCGGTTAACTTTGTAAATCCACAGATATTGTGAGTAAATAAAATTTTTTATTCTAATAACTTTTATATTGTGCCTTAATAATCATGGCATGGGCTGAATTGTGGTTCTCTTCATTACTCATTTTTATTAACACATATAATAAATATTAAAATAGACCTTGGGAGCAATAATGTAAATGGAAAATAGATGGGTGACTGGTCAGATACAGAATTATAGCTGTGCATTAATGTGCTTTTCTGCCTTTTTGAAATTTATATTGGCCATTTTTTTAACCTAGCCTAGCCTTTCTTTGCCTTGGTTTATTGTACTGTTCTTAGCATCACCCCAAATTGGAATTTGGAGTGTAATTTCTAAAAGATATCCAAAAAGCCAGGTCTTATATACACATGCATGCACATAGATATATGTGTGTGTATATATACAGGTATCTATGTGTATATGTATGCATGTATACATATATCTACGCACAAGTACACCTTTCTAAAGGCTAAGCAATTGAAGAACAATAAAATAAAAAGTACTTTAGCATTTTTCCTTCTTAGTAATTGTTCATACTTTTAAACTAGAATACCAGAAATTGAATTATTGCAAAATGTTCTGTTAGTGAAATGTATACTAAATCCTATTTCTAGTAGCTTTTATTCAACTTTAAAAAGAATTTTACACATGGGAAATGGTTGAAGAGATAATGATGTCTGTTTTGATTAGCTTCAGTTAACTGGAAGGTTTTATAACATCTATGGTCTGACTAGTTCAAGTATTTATTAAAGAGAGTTAATACAGAAAACCCTTTGCATCTATACTCTTTTTATCTTTGATAATGGGAATCTTTTTCTAATCAGAATTATACATATTTCCAGAATTTGGTGGGAAGGCAATTCTTACAGTAAAATTTTAGAAGGTATAGGAGATCTTGACTACTGTTGGACCATCCCTGAGATGGGTTTGGGAGGTTTTATTCATTTAAAAATGCCCAGTGTGACAGCTCCTAAAAATGAAATAAGGCAACAACATAAAGCTTGTCAGAGATACCTGTACTTAGGTTTATAGCTAAGATTTCTTTTTATGAATTTAGGGTTCCCTGCCCTTCTGTGCACTGCCATATCCCCAAAGATTTTGGGCTTAGAAACTGGGAAGTGAGAGGCTAATTTGCAGGGCTCCCTATCAGTGTCTTGGGAATGGACCAGGATATCACTTATCTCATAGTCATACATAGAAATACTAGAAAAATTCATATGATGGGTTCAGAACTCCCATAGGCTCTAGTTTGGGTTTTTATAACTTTTCAGTGTTTGTGAAATCCTTCTGCCTCAATTTGGAATGAGGTCTTCTCAATCTCAGAAACTTTCACAAGAATCTAAGAAGAACCTAATTATTTTCCTTTAAATTCTTATAAAATAAAATTCAGGTGGTATCAAAAGCCAACTTATCTGTGGAGTTTATGCTCTTTCTCCAAAGAATTTGAAACCTCTGGGAGCCCTAGGACAGGAAACCTCATTTGTGTTAGGACTCTCAAGCCATAAATGTTACTAGAGTCAAACATCAGTTCTGTGTTTCTACTACATGTTTGTGTATAATCTTTAACTGTGTCTAATGTAGTTAGCAACTCTGACTTTTAATATTTCCTGATTAGCTCTCAGATGACCACAGAGAAACACAGAAAGAGAAACACAGAAACACAGATATTAAGCTGTGTGCAGTTGCAGTCCAGAGAGTGGGTTTCCATGGATGAAAACCTGTCATTGTACCCTCAAAGTTTAACAAATGTGATATTTCCAAAATAGGTTCAGACTATCCAAAATGCAAATGTCTTTTAAAGTAAGTCCTTGAACCAGCATCAAGGTTTTAGGACCCTTAGTGACTTGCTGGAAGCCCTAAGTCTCATTCTCAGATGCAGAATTTGTTTTTGAAAACTATGTGAAATGGGAATAATGGCAGTGCCCACCTGGTAATGAGAAGCTACTTTTATGAGGGCACCAGTATGGTTACATAGCATGGACATGGCCAATGCTGCTTGCTGTAGACAGGGACTCTCAGGAAACTGCATGGACATGCTCGTTTTTTTTTTAATTGTGAAAATACTGTACAGAGGGGTTACAATTACATGGGCAAGATAATGAGTTCATTTCTTATCAAGCATTGTAGCCTCCTCCTTTGTTT
>NW_012267248.1:5613995-5629371 GCF_000151885.1 Dipodomys ordii
AATATTACCGGATGGAATAGGAGAAACCCTAGGTCTCCTTGGCACAGACCAAATTTTTCTTAATAGAGACCCAGAAACACAATAAATCAAAGAAAGGTTGGACGAATGGGATTGCATGAAATTGCAGAGCTTCTGCATGGCAAAGGACATAGCTAGCAAGATCAATAGAAAGCCCACAGATTGGGAGAAGATCTTTACTAGCCATACAACAGACGCTCGTTTCTGCTGTCTTCCACCAAGTCATGCATGGTCCTCCAGAAGCTTTGGAGTGGGGAATTTTCTGCTCATGTACTTAAGATCTGACTGGTCCCAGATGCCCCTTCTTCCCACAGTGAGGCATGACCTGTGTATTGACTTCCATCCTATCACTGTCTAACCAAGGCACTGACACTTGTTCATGGACCATCTGATGGTAATTGCCTTTTGTGGACTAAATGGTGTGTTCGTAACAGTGGGGCCACAGCTATAGTTAGTACCAATGATGCACGTTCTCTTTTCTAAGCTTCACTTTTCACCTACTCCCTCCTGGAACACTGTTAACCCTACGTCATGGGTCCAATTGCCATCCCCAGTGTACATCAAGGAAATGGAAGCATGCAAATGTAGGTAACCACCTCAGGGTGGCAAAACAGTTCTGTGCATTGTCTCCAAGAACCGAGGCATGTCTTCACCTTGGTGTGAATATAGAAACTAGAGGTAAAGCCATAGACAGGCAAGCTCACCATTCCTGACCAACACAGACACCATGTTTCAAGGTTCTAAAGCGGACTGCAGCAAAAGTAATAGCTACTTTGCAAATGGCTAAATTGTTTATATCTGGCACTCAACTTTTTTAAAATCATGATATAGTAACTGCTTGCACATAAGACAGAGGCCTTCAAGTGTTCTTTAGATGCCAAGAGTCTCAGTCTAGCCTACGACTTAGCTACAGCTGGCAAGAGTTGATAGAAGATATTTTTCTTCTATTATTATATAAATGGTAGATATTATGGTGCATGCCTATAATTCCAGCACTCAGGGAGCTAAGGCAGGAGGCTTATGAGATCCAGCCAATCTAGGCTACATAGTGAAATACCATTTCATCTCAGGTGCCATGGCTCTTGTCTTTAGGGCTTGCATTTCCTCTGCACCCCAATTGCACTTTGCAAATTTACCCCTGTTCATAACAGTTCTCTTAGCTTTTTTTGGTCAGCAGACACATTTGTCTCCTCATCCAATAGATAGCTATCCAATAGATATCTCTTGCCTGAATCTTTATGTTGTTCACCATCATATTCCTCTCACACTGTAGATGAGTGATCAACAGTTACTGAATTAAACCTAGTCACTGGCATCCCATTTATTCCATTTCTCCCACATCCTGCTTCAGTAGTGCTGACTTCTTAGGAATTTGAGGACCACTGGACCTAGCTGGAAGGAGTTCTGACAGTCACCCAAGGACAGTCTTTTAAACCCAGGGCTGCATGTTAGTTTCCAACAGTCTGTTTACTTTGCTGTGAATGAGATTGTACTAGCTAGAACAAGCCAGTGGCTAATAGACCATACTTTAAGCTTTCTCTGTTCTTCCTTTTTCATGACAGAGAAATGCATGCGGCAACTACTATAACTTCTATTACTACATCTCCAGCCTTAGACTTACCAAAAGTGGTGCTAGATTAGACAACCAGAGGACTTTTTGTTTGTCTGTTTGTTTGTTTGCCAGTCCTGGGGCTTAAACTAGGGCTTGAGCTCTGTCCCTGAGCTTCTTTTGCTTAAGGCTAGCACTCTACCATTAAAGCCACATACTACTTCTGGCTTTTTCTGAGATTTATTGGAGCTGAGTCTTAGAGACTTTCCTGCCCAGGCTGGCTTCTAACTGTGGTCCTCATTTCTCAGCTTCCTGAGTTGCTAGGATTACAGGTGTGAGCCACCAGCGCATGGCTCCATGGGGCTTTTTGACACAGCTTATTGAGAACTGAATGCAATATTAGAAACCACAGTCTTCCCATCCATTTATGAAGCGCCTGTTGTTTCTGAGGCCCAGTTAGCAGAACCTTAATAAAAAACTGAGCCAATACAGCTCAGCTTTCTCCAGCATGCCTTAATGAACTAAAATGTCTTATTTTTGTTTTAACAGAGGCACAATAAGCCTAGAAGCTTCAAGGACTTGATTGTTCATGCTCACTCCTATTCCTTGATGTGTCTCTTTCCTGCTTTCTTTTATTAGAGACCTGCTGGATAGCATCACCTTGTTGCTATATTTGCTTCAGAAATGAGTGTGTCTGTGCAGTTTCCTGAGGGTCCCTGTCTACAGCGAGCAGCATGGGCCAATTCCATGCCATGTGGCCACTCAAAAGTAGCTTGTCATTACCACTTGGGAAAGCCATTACTCCCATTTTACATAGTTTTGAAAAACAAGTTCGGCATCTGAGAATGAGATTCAGGGCTTCCAGCAAGCCACTACACATCCTAAAACCTTGACGCTGGTTCAAACCTCAACCATGTGGCCTGAAGGAGGTGTGAATAGTACGATGGGTTGGGTAGGGTCAGTTTTGACGGTTTCTTCAACCCAACTCCTCAGACTTGTTCAATTCACTTTGAATACTTGGTGGGAAGATCAGGCTAGAACCCAGAACTTGTTGGGCACAGTATTGGATTTGTGCAGTATGTCTCCCTCTCACTTAACATGGAGTTCTTGGGAGCAGGTCATGATAATATGGTCCCTAATTCCAAGGAAGGGAAAGGGCCTGCAAACAAGCATATGTCAACCTGGCTTGAAAGGGCTCTCCTAATGCAGAGAAGTTTAGTTTCCTTCCATTTTTGAGTCTGGACCCCAGAGCTCCCTCCATGTTCACACGTACATTTTTCAAATTCCCTGCCCCAAGTACCTCACATTCCAAGCTTGAAAGAAAATTTTTATAAGGTGGTTAGGGCTTGTCCATGGTAACCCAGCATTAGCTGTAAATTCTTGTTGCCATAATGAAGTAATGAATTCTGTGAGAATTGAATGAGCAAGAGGGTTCAAGTGGGCAGGCAAGAAAGATACTTTGGGTAGAGTGAAAGCATGCAGGCCTGGAAGTGTGTATTTGTAGAGCAGAGAGTAGTCTTGTAGGGTACTAAAATACCGTGTAGAAGGACTCTGTATGTTGTTTTGATGGTAAAAGTTATTGCAAAAAGTAACAGCTTCATTTAGAAGCTTTCAGCCCTTAGACTTGTGCAGCATATAGGATTTCCAAATGTAGATTTAGGTTTGAACCTGAATCTGTATTTGCAATGGATTGAGTTTTGTTATTTTGGGCTAATTTCAATCTGTTAGAATGTAATGCCATAAGTCTGTGTCACTTAGGTGTATGTTAGTTAGGTGCTAAATGATCACTGAACTACCACTTGTCCTGTGGTCACCTGCAGATGAGAATCCATAGCTGTGACTTGCAATTACCCTGAAGGGCATGTGGATGAACAGGGCCTACCCAGTCACTGTAAGATCTGTGGATACTGGTCTTCTGGAAACACTTAGAGTAGCTGTCTTGCTGAAGCTGAGCTCACAGCACCCCTCAGTCTCTCCATACATACCCCACATACAACCCTTCACTTTTAAAAGTGAGCATGTTAATTAACTAAAAAAAAAATACCATGAGACCTTATCTGCCTTAATGGGACACTTCTTCACTGGCTGTGAAGTAGACAAATATTGCAAAAACTATGACAGATGTCACTAATGCCCTGGACATTTATGGTTGCTTTTTTAATTGAGAGTGTTTTGAGGAGAAACACTTTCACTTCTATAACTGCTTTCTTGTTTTGGCTAAGCTGTAAGGCATGGGTAGTAAGGATGGGGATTGGAACAGAAGCCAGATGGAGCATCTCCATCCAGATGGGAAGAGGCTTGACAGGTAGGTCCTGAGTTAGGGGAGGAATGCTACTCCCCTCCCGTTCACCTGAATGAAGGACAGAGCAAGATATCTTAGTGGTTTGGGATTATGAACCCCAGGACCATCTACCACCATGTGAGTAAAACTGATGTGCATCATCAAATGTTTACAGATTTCCTCAGCAGTATTTCTGCTTTTCAGTGATTGGGAAGTCATGTTGGTAGCTTTCCTTCCTTTGGCATAATGTTCCTAGATATTTTTTTAAAGATTTTTCTTAGAAATCTTGAAAATATGTCTGTTCTGGAAGACCTCATGAATGGAATTCTGGAGCAGAAAAAAAGATATATTAGAAAAAATGTAAATAAAACCTAATTAAAGCATGGTTCACTAGTTGTAAAAGGTGTGCCAGACCAATGTGAGATGTTAGTAAGAGGAAAAATGTGACTACCTGTAAATTTTGCTGTTAATGTTAAAACTAAAGAATGAAAAATTTATTATATAACTGTGTACAGCAACTAAATAACATTTAAAACAAAGATAATAAATATTCACGACAATTCTTAAATGCCTGCTAGGTTATTTTAAATATAATAAGACACCATAAAAATGTCCAACATGGTTAAAACAATCATTTCCCTCCATTTCTTTTTTCTTTCATTCTTTTGTAGAACATACTTGCTTACTTTACGAATGATGAGGAAATCAACACTGAGGAAAATAAATTTAATTAACCCACATTTATTTTTCACTATAAATAGCTATCTGTCACCTGGCCATACATTGAACATATACACCTACACCGATTCAGCATCAATGATGCCTCACTAATTCCCACATGACCACAGGAGGTCTTCTCTGTGAAGGACCACTTTTGAAAGTAGAAAGAACACCATTGAGCAGCAGTGCTTTAAGATAGCTTTCACAGCAACTTTGTGTTTTGTTTGCTGGCTTGCTTCCTTAGTTGTTTTCTGAGGATCCAACCCAAAGCTTTTCCCATACTAGGCAAGCACTCTACCCCTGAGCTGCACCCCCTAGCCACAGGAAGCTTGGCATTATTTGCACAGGCTATCACAGACCTGGGATGGTAGTCTGGCCTGGCTGCTTTTCCCAGGAGAAGCATGACCCCTGCCCAGCTGAGTGGACATCCTAGAGAGCAGAGCTGAAGACCATATTGCTGTCTTGCTCTACTGTGTTTTCCAAATTTGGTCCATATGTGAAAATCCCTCGTTGGCTGATTGCCTTGTACAGTTTATGTGTACAGTACAACAGAACAAAATTTTAATTTTAAAAATGTATTTGGAAGCTAGCTTGAATAGGAGCAATTCTATGTTGAGAGCATATTGAGAGTGTATGTGCTTCTATGTATGTGGGTATGCCCTGCACTTTCAAAATGCTACTTATGAACTATTTATCATAATGTTGCTAACTGGGTTTATTTAGAATTTTATTAATGTTAAAAAGGAGCAAGGCCCTTTGTTAGTACAAGAGACTATTGTTGGGGTATAAGAGTGAGGATCATAGCAGACAATTATGTTAGATCCCAGAGGAAAAATGAGCCACTTCTGGGTTGAGTTGGGGAAGATCATCGGTAGGGTTTACCCTTTGCCATTCCCACAATGGTGGCCAATGGATAGAAAAGCCAGGCCAGAGTTAATAACCCATGTGGTTTTCTTATAACTCATCACTCCTCTTATTCTTCATTTATAGCCTAAAACCAAAAAAAAAAACTATCTAAGTTTCTCTCTCTCCCCCCTGTCTGTCTCTCTCTGTTTCTGTGTCTGTCTCTCTCTATCTCTCTCTCAGTCACACACAAACTTTGTGAAGACACTACCTTGATAACAAGCATCATAAACTGAAAATGTCAAAGATAACAAGAAAAAAAGTCTGGAAAGATTAGAAAGACTTGTGTGCATATCCACTGGGCATCCATCCTTGTGGTCAGCACCCTTACTGTGGTATTGAGGAAAGGTTCCTCCTGCAGAAGCCACATGAGTCAGCGACCAGAGTTACGCTCATTGTTTACTGAGCATCTTGGATGTGCCACACATTGTTCTCATTGCTTAAATGCATTGGTCTCATTTGATCCATACAAACCTGTATTTTTCCCCATTTTACGCCTGGTTCAATATTGTGCCTAATGTCATACATGTGCCTAATGTCATCACATGTCTGTGATGGCATTTGATTTAGGATCTTGAAAATGCAGCCTGTACATTTAAACAGTTTTCACATTCATCTGTCATAGTTCCCCTGTATCCTTGCCCACTTTTTCCCCCAACATGCTTTTCTATATTAGTTTGTAGATCTAAGTACACCCTCAGCCTAGCCCATAGCAAGGCAATCTAAGTAAATGTTGAAGAAGGGAATATCAGCTATTTTCACTGCATAGTTGCTTCTGAAGATGTCCTGTTTTGCCAGTGTTGACAGTATTTTTGCTGAGAGCTGTCCAGTGACTTCATTTGATGATGACTTCATACAGGTAAAAGGACCACAACATACAGAAGACATTTGGAAAATCAGATTGAAGGGTGGCTGACTGTTCATAATACAAGCTGCATTTTTTTATTTTTATTTTTTAAATATGTTTTAATTGTAAAAATAGCGTACAAAGGGGTTACAGTTACATGACTAAGGTAATGAGTACATTTCCTATCCAGCGTTGTTACCTCCTCCTTTGTTTTTCCCCTACCATGTCTTCCCACCCCACCTCCCTCACAAGCTGCATTTTTTATACAACCAAAGACTTTTATTCAACTAAACCAAAAATTATACATAATCTTTCCTCTCCTCTGCCCCAACTCATGAACACACCACTAAGTGGCTAATGGAAAACAGCCATTCCTACTCAGACTATGAAGCCTGATACTCAGCCCAAGGCTGTGTGGCTCTATATTTTGGAGTTGAAAATAAAATGATTTCATTAAATTCCAATTGGGTTAATGTACTGCAAAAATAGGGAGATTCTTTCTAGAATCTTCTTGTTAATAATCTTTGGTCCTTCTGAAGTGATACTGTGTCTCACCAGTCTTATTTTGGAAGATCACAGGAATGTTCCTGACTGGTTGCATGGGAACTGAGCAACTCATAAATCTGCCTTAAAGTCCAGAGCTGAGATCTGCTTCCACCTCAACCTTACCTGCTGATGCAGTTAGATGTGTCTAAAAGACAAAGGCTGCCTGCAGCTGATAGACAGCACTTAGATACTAACATGAAACTAGGAAACAGAACTCCTGCCAGGAAACCTCAGGGAAGACAGAATAAGAGTACTGCTCTCAGTATCTCTGTGTGAACATTCAGGCTTTAGCACAAAGACCAGCTTTATGCGGAACCTAGAGAGATTCTGGGGATGTGGCCAGCTGAAAGCTGCGGCTGACACTCGCTGGTCTGTGACACTGATGGAAACTATACATTTGCAAGCCAGGGTAATTCCAAATTCGAGTTCCGCAATATCATTCAGCACATCTAAAAACTCGTAGTTGACTTTCTCATGGTACAGTCCATATGAAAGAGTCTTGTAAAGCACAGTGTGTTTACTGGCACACGACACAGCTTCCAAATGTGGCTTCTGTTAGCATGATGCACATCCATGGTGGTCTCTCCCTGGTATACCACAGAAGTTGACACAACCACAATGTCTCCAGACTTCCAGAAAGGAGCTTCAGGGTCACTCAAAACTTGACATGTGCTTTCCTGTAAAGGAGGAATGTTTAAATAATAGTTAAGCTTCTGTTTAGCATGCAGTATGGCTAGTTCACCCTACATTCAAAATGCACAAAGTTAGAAAAAAAAAAGCCCTGGTGTAATGCCAGGATTAAAGTAAATCCACTTAAACTGCTTCTACTTTTTTTTCAATTTTACTTTTAGAAAAGGTAAGAAAGGAAAATGTAGTTGCTGACATTCACAGTGATTATAAGGAGACCTCTGTGTCTTGCAACTGGGCCCTCAATAGCATGATATTAGACAAGCACTTGAGAGCCAGGCTTTATGACTCCCAAGAAAATGAGACCAATAGATTTTCTAGATTTTAATCAGAAGGTATTTAGGGAGAAACTCCTGAAGTTTCAAAATGCAAATACTAAAGAGAATGTCTAATATATTTGTCCAACATTTATCTAGTACCTGGCAAGTGCTAGGCAGAGAATAAGAATTTATAAGCCACTAGATGATTTCTAGGTCTACTTTGCTTTTTGTTTTGTTTTAGATTTTTCTTCCTCATTTTTTTGAGACAAAGTCTTGCCATTTAGCCCAGGCTGGCCTCAAACTCAAGATCCTTGTGTCAGCCTCTCGAGTGGTGTTATTACAGGCATGTGCCACTATACCTAGGCTTCTCCCCTTGTGTTCTTAATAATGTCAAGAATAAATTAGGTTTAATAATGCAAAGATCTTCTTAAGATCCCAGAGAGCTTGTGTCTATGTGGTACTAGATCTAGTGAGATCTACTACAGTAATTTTTGAAAAATTACCACAGTGACATTTTCGAAATATTTTCTTAATCAAATATTCTCTTAATTAAATAATAATGATGCCTTTGGTTGTTAATATAAATACCAATAGTGTTATTTATGCATCTATTTCCTGTCTGCCTGTACAGAAGACACTGGCCTCCTGCCTTGCTTCTGCATAGAGGCTACAGCAGTAGGGGCTTCGGTAGGGGCTTTGAAGAAAATCCAACCTTGGTACAGATATATTGTTGAAAAGGGAGAAATATTCTAATAGGCTCTGAGATTAGGTCCCATGCTTTCCCTTATTTGCAATAACTAGTATATGTATGGTACAAGTAGAAAAGGTCAAAAGCTATGTACATATGACCATATAAGATGATGTTAAGTGAAATGAACCCCAAGATAGGAACACAACTTGTTTTTTTCTTTCTTGCTATTGTTTTTAATGTATTTAACATGTACTAAGTGATTTTTTTGTTTCTTTTGTATGTTCTTTCCCATGGTATAACCCTTGTTTTCACTGTATTTGATTTCAGTGCCTTGCATCTTGTATATACATTGTTCTAATTTAGGGAGGGGAAGGGAAATAACAAAATGCTGAAATAAGGATATAGGTTTACCCATGGTAACAATGAGATGTACAAGACACTATGTTGAAAACGAACTTTTACAACTTGGAGGGGGGAGTTGGGGAGGTGGGGAGGGAGCGGATGGTAGGAGAAAAACAAAGGAGGAGATAATAATACTGGATAGAAAATGTACTCATTACCTTACTCATGTAACTGTAACCCTTCTGTACACTATTTTTTCAATAAAAAACATTTTTAAAAAATCCATTAGTCTTGCAATTTGAATGGATCTTGTACTTACGTATGACTTTTGGACACTATGCACCAGTTTATTGAAATAGGCTCATTGAGTTATGGATGCCTTCTAGATATTGGAATTGTTCTTATCCAAGATTTAAAAAAAAATCACAATCATTAATAGTACTACAAATCTTACTAGGAATAACTTGCTGTTGTGAAAGGTTTTGCTCAATACTTGTTTTCCAAAATTCAGATTTTTTTTTTTTACTGGAAAGTTTGAATTTTAAAAAATAAAAAAGAAAGTTTGAATTTTATCATGGGCTAAAAACTATCACTTCTTGAGGTAGTGGGCTCAATATTAGAAAATCTCTGCCACCATGGTTATATCTCTAAAATAAAAGTGGTACTCCATGAAAATCACTGGTAGCTCTACCTACAAGTGGAATGGTCTCAGATATGCCTTTCTTTGAGACAAATTCACTGTGCAGAAACACACTGCATATTTCTCATCTAATGACCCAGAATATTTTTTAAATGCAGGTGCTAAAGAATTGAGATTGAATATAGGTGATTTTTTAATTTTACTGATTTTTCGATGGCTATTTTAAAATATTTTCCCTAGGTTTATTGGGTGAAACTTAAATTATTGTGCATTTTTTCACAGTAACTATGAGGTGGTAAAAATAACTATAATAATTAAAAAGTTAATGACTGTACTAACAGTCTTTACTACTGTTTTGATTGAGCTAAGACATCATGAGGCTTTATTTTCTGTGAAAGGCAGGTGCTCTACCATTTGAGCCAACTCCTTTTTATCTTGTTATTTTTGAGGTAGGCTCTCACTTTAATCCATAGCTGGCCTGGGTTTCAATCCTCCTGCTTGTCCTTCACTACATCACTGGGAATGAAAGGCCTAGTCAATTTGGTTAACATGGAGTATGGTAAATTTTTGTGGTAGGACTGACCTCCAAACATAATCCTTTGATTATATTACCTACCAAGTAGACATTAGGAGTTTCATCCACTTGTTGTTTGTGGACCAACAGTGTGAGTCTCAGTCCAATGAAAAATAAACCTTTGTATTGTAAAAATGTTTTAACCTGTAAATAAATATCTGTAGAAGAGTCTTGAGGTTCCTCAGAGGTCCACTGAACAGTCTTTGAGAAACTGTACAGGATACAGTTTACCGTATCTTCTTATAATGGGAAGAGAGATAATGAACACTGAATGCTGGGTGAGCTGTGACCAAAATAAAACATAGCACTGTGGCAGAGGGTCTATTTCTGGCTGGATAGTCATGAAAAGCTTTTGAGAGGAAGTAATATGTATTCTTAATCTAAGAAGAAGAGAGTGAGACAGCTCAACTTAGGCTTCAATCAAGAAGACACTGGGAATGTTCAGGGACAGAAAGACCACTGTTCTGAGCTAAATGAGGAGGGAGCATAATGCAACAGAAGATTGGTGAAGTACCCCAGATCTGGCTTCAGCAACCCAAGTCAAAGCTGAGTGGTTTTCTAAGTGCCAAAGAGATGCTCTTGAGAAGGAATGCGCTAACATGAACGGTGACAGCCACCTGTGCCCATGCGGCCCCTAAGAGCCTGCATCTCACTCCCCTTCCACCTCCTCTCTTCTGTAGGTGACTATGGTTAGATTTGAAATTCTGAACGCAGGTTGTAAAGCCATAAATAAAACTTAAAAAATAACTCCCAAGCCAGGCACTGGTATAATCCTGTACACCTGTAATCCTAGCTACTCAGGAGGCTGAGATCTCAGAATCACAGTTCAGAGCCAGTCAGGGAAGGAAAATCTGTAAGACTGATATCTCCAAATAACCACCAGAAAACCAGAAGTGACACTGTGACTCAAAGTAGTATAGCACTAGCCTTGAGCAAAAAAGCTGAGGGACAGTACCCAGGCCCTGAGTTCAAGCCGTCTGACCAAAAACAAACAACAACAACAAAACAAAGATCATAGCATGTTTTACAGATGTTTTATAAAATAAAAACCAACTGATACACTGTCACAGTTGTGATAAAACTAAAGAATAAGCGAATTGGAGAGCAATAAATTAGCATTCAGAGAGAAAAGTTCAGAGGGTGGGTGGGTTGGGGAGACTCTACAGAGCAACAGAGGTCCTCGTGGAGGTTTGAGCTGTGGTGCCCACTAATGTTGCTGCAGGTGTTTTAGTATCTTATGAGCAGAAGCTGGACATACAGTTAGCCACTTCTGAGGCCACTTTGAGAACCATGGAATGTAAATGGCCTAAATAATTGCTCCTGGCTTTAATATAAAAAGAAAAGCTTATTAAAAGAGTATTATTGGTAGAAACACTTGCTTAGTATATATTAGGCCTTGTGTTCTATCTCTAGCACCCATCCACCCAAAAAAAGAGTAAAGAAATTGATCTCGTATCTACATAAATTCCATCTCTTCATGTACCAAAAGTCAACTTCCCAGCTAGTCTAGATAGCTAGTATATTTATGCAAATACTAAGTGTTGCATTGTGGGTAAGATTGTAGGTCCTGGGGGAAGGCTGCTAGATTTGAAAACAGCAGGAATAGCCTATAGCCTTAAACAACTTGGGGACCCCTCCTGGCCTGTGTCCTCATCTAAATGTGGACTAGTGGCAGCAAGCCCCACCCACTGTTGCTGAGAGTGCACTTCTCAAGATGAAGCCTGTCAGCTGTTACTTCAGAGTCTCTCTGTCCCATCTACAAGGAGGTAGAAGTTCTTCCATGTATCTTCCTTGCTTCTATCCATTTCTGTTGTTTCTTTATGTAACTAAGGAAAACTAAGATTGAAGCAGCTTTGTTTTTTTGTTTTGTTTGTGAGGAAAAGGTTGTTGAATCTGTTCCTAAGAATGTTTGAATTAAATTTTCCTTGCCTGAGGGTGATATTTTTATCTTAGATGATTGTGCTTTGAACAAGCAGTAAGTAAGCAAAAATGAAATTGGGAGGCCTCATGCTTTCTTCCTGAAAAGAGGCTCCAGGGCTTTGGGCCAAAATGTGTCTTGAAATGAATTTCAGAAGCAGCCACAGCAGGCAGCCTCTGTTGGGGGTCCTGCTGGTGACAGGCACATCCCCCAGGATAGTGGAAACACCCTGTAGTGCAGTAGCCATGTTGGGCTGCTTCCAGCAAGGGCTTTAAATTTCAGTGCACTTGTCCACTGATGCACACTTGGCGTTGTATTGGTCAGATGTAGAATCGGCCTGATTAGGCAGCTTGTTTAACTTAGACCCTTTTTTCTAAGCATGGACTGGACACGGGCCTGTCTGCTAGGAGAGACTGGAAGAAACAACCAGCAGTGCTCTCCTTGCCAGATTCAAAATGTTCAAGCTGCTTCTAGATCCCATGAGGGAGAGAAGCTAGCAGGGACTGGAGCAAACAATGACAGGGACTCCAGTGCTTTAACCAGCACTTGCTTTTGTGGTTACCATCCCAGTGTCTGTGTGGTGTCCAGAGAGCAAACTTCGAATCTCTGGAATGTCCCACAAACCAAGGAGATGAGACCGTTGGGATTCACACCCAAGTATTGGGGAAAGGAAGGCTGGAGCAAGGTGCTGTCCTAGGGACAATCCTTGATGGGAGCACCTGAGTGTCCCGCACATGTGCTTGACTGACCTCCTCAGCTCCTGTGTACAGCCATTTGAAATATTTTATAGCAAATCTCGCTCATTAGGGAACTCTCCATATTGAGCCACAGTCTGCCTCCCCATAATTTCCACAGATCAATTCTAAATCAAGTCTGCAATAGTATATATATGTCTGGCCCTTTCTGAAATTCATTCATGCATTGATTCAGCAGGCAACTAACCAAAAACTATGTGTGGCAGGCATGCTCTGGAGGTTGTGCAGAGAGCTGAGCTAAGTAAACCCCAGTACAACTTGCTGGACTTGACACATTGGGCAAGGTTAGCACCTTTTTTTGAATGCACTCTGTATGGATATAATGGGAATTTGTAGCACTTATTCATCTCATTGGATGGCTGTGAGGAGTACCAGATGTAGGATAAAGTACCTGGGCTGCACTTGGCACAGGGTAGGTGTTCAGTTATGGATCCAGTGTGTCTTCACATTATCCCTGTTACAGAAGAGGCAAAGTGGGACGTTAGTACCTGGGGCAGGCAATGTGATGCCTGAGTTGCACAGAGGAGAGATTTCCCAAGCTACAGCCCACAGTATGAATGAAGCAGTTTAGCGTGGAGCTTGGAATCAAGAGAAAATGGTCAAGAGCCAGGATCAAGTGGGGGAATTTCATTCTGTAGGGGGTGCACAGAAAAGAAAAGAGACTAGTTCTGGGAACTTCATGTGTGGCTGCATATTAAGGCTTAGATATTTGGAGGAAATCATACTATTATAAAATGACAGGATGGACAGGCAGTGGATTTGTCTTAAGTCCCCAGTGAATTCAAATTTTTCTTTAACTTCCTTAGTTTTTTTTCATTTTAAAACTTAAATATATTTATGTACAGTTAAAAGCATTCCTTTTCATGGATAGATCTATGAGTTTTTACAAACATCCTGTAATCACTTCACTTGCAGCCATGATATAAAAGTTTACCTAATCTTTATGCAAACCTGCCTCTCACTGTTAGCCAGTAGCAACCTAACATCTGTTTTCTGACCCTATACTTATGCCTTTGCTAGAATGTTATATGAATAGATAGATAGATAGATAGATAGATAGATAGATAGATAGATAGATAGATAGATAGATAGATAGATGTCTTCTTTAGTACATTTAGCCATTTAGCATCAGGCCTTAGAGATGCATTCATGTTACTGTGGATACCAGAAGTTTCTTCCTTCTTATTGCTTCGTAGTATTCTGCTGTGTAAATATACCAGATTTTCTGTCTCCCCATTGAGGGACAGTATGAGAAATTCCTATAAACATTCCCATGCAGATGTTTTTGAGGAGTGGGGATCACTAGAGTCAATGGTAAGCGTATATTTAAGTTTTTTTTAAAAGTTTCCAAAGTAACCATGCATTTTACATTCTTACTAGCAAAATGTGAGGTTCAGTTTCTCAGCATCCTACCCAGCATTGGTTTTTTAAATGTACTTGCTTGCTTGTTTGTTTCTAACCATCTACTAGGAAAAGTGATAGAATGTTATGGTTTTACTTTGCAGTGTGCTAATGTCAAATGTTGTTGCTTATCTTTTCAGATATCTTTTAGGCATCTGTACATCTTTAATGAATTGTTCCTGTCTTTTGTCCATTTTTATTGGATAATTTGCTTTCCTTTTATTTAACCCTAAGAATTTTTAGTATATATTTCTACTACAAGTTTATCATGAAATTTGTGATTTACAGATATTTTCTCTTAATCTGTAGCATTTCTTTATCCTATTTTTCAAAGAACACATTTTTAATTTCACTGAAATTCAGTTACTCATTTTCTTTCTTAGATCATATTTTGTTTTAGACAAAGACCACAAAGATTTTCTTCTTGACATTTATTAAGGTAATTTTTGCTTAGGTACAAGATATGATTTATGGTGAGATTTTTCTTGAATTGTTTGAGTTTGCATGTAACTGCTCAGTTATCCCACCCCATATTGAAAATAGCCTTCTTTGTCATTCAAATGCATGCTTACACCATGTTGGTGTAGCTCTACTTCTGGTTTTCCTTTCCATTCATTTTCTTTTTTTTTTAGTAAGTTTTTAATTGTGAAAATACTGTACAGAGGGGTTGCAGTTACATGAGCAAGGTAATGAGTACATTTCTTATCAAGCATTGTTGCCTCCTCCTTTGTTTTTCCCCTACCTTCCCTTCCTCCACAACTACACTCCCCTTTCCCCTCCTCACCCCACCTAAATTGTAAAGTCCGTTTTTCAAAATAGTATCTTTTCAACATAGTGTCTCATTATTACATGGGTCAACCCAACCTGTATCCCTATTTAAACATTTTGTTTTTTCCCCTCCCCTCCCCAAATTATACCAACATCAAATACGGTGAAAACAGTGGTTATACTGTGAGGGAGGAATATACGAAGCAACAAAAAAAAAAATCACATGATACCTTATAAGTACATTAGAAACAACAGCAAGCAAGAAAGAAACCACTTGTGTCCCTATCTTGGGGTTCATTTCGCTTAACTTCATCTTATATGGTCTTATGTACATAGCTTTTCTACTTATCCCAGACATATACTAGTTATTGCAAATAAGAGAAAGCATGGGACCTATGTTTCTTTGGGCCTGGCTTACTTCACTTAATATAATTTTTTCTAAGTCTTTTCATTTCCTAGCAAATGGAGCAATGTCA
>NW_012267248.1:5630913-5646887 GCF_000151885.1 Dipodomys ordii
AGCGCTTGCCTTGCATGCCTCTGAGGCCCTGGGTTCGATTCCTCAGCACCACATAAGCAAAAAGAAAAAAAGCCGGAAGTGGCGCTGTGGCTCAAATGATAGAGAGTTAGCCTTGAGCTGAAGAGCTGAGGGACAGCGCCCAGGCCCAGAGTTCAGGCCCCACGACCGGACTCAAAAAAACAAAAAAAAACAAAAAAAACCTCCCTGCTCAGATTTTTATTTGACTTGTGATGATTCTAGATCCAAATACCCCTACCCTCCCACTCCTAGGTGGCTATGGATTTGTCAAGGACTGCTGTACATGAATGGAGGATGTCAGCAGCTCAAAAGCCATTGTGAGAGCTATGCCCAGCTGAGGTCCCCTCTGCCCTGCAAAGCCCCAGAATTCAGTGTCTTCTCTGTGAACAGAAATTCCTACCGTGGCTTCCACACCAGTGCCTGAGAGAGAGCTGGTCCTGGCCCAGTGTCTGCACAACTTTTCCCAGGAACTTGAGGTAATGGTAGTAGCCATATCTGCTACAGTGATGGTTTCAGTTAAACCAGCTCCATTCAGACTCCAGCTGTAAAAGACAGGTACAAATGGTATGACCTAGGAAGAATAAGATCATTGATGTCACTGAGCCTCAGTTTACTGTCAGTACAATGGAGTGATAATACTCTAGGCTGTGGCTAGATCTTAAGATCACTAACTAGGCAACTGCTTAGTGATCAGTGCTGGCCAAGGTGGCTACTGTAGGGCTGGCTGGGATTGTTGTTACTGTTATTAGTGTTATTTAATAGAACCATCATCCATTGGTCAACTCCAGTTCTGCCTTCTCCCTGAGGTTGGACCCCATTCCTCTGCCTGGCGTTTATGTCTCCCTCCTGTCTGCCTCTTCCATTGGCATCTGCTACTTCCTCCAAGGCATTAGTGCCATATATATCCATTAGCACTTTCAGAGGTGATGGTGGGATACTGAGGGACCAGACCATTGGAAAGACCAGGTCAGCAACTCTGTATTCAGTAAACATCAGAAGTGCTACCCTGTAGGTTTCACATCACTGAAGAAAGTGCATTCACCCACAGCTGCGTGACAAGAGCTGCTATGAGTCTGGACCCTTCTCAGCACTGTATTGCCTTGTGTGTGTGTGTGTGTGTGTGTGTGTGTGTGTGTGTGTGTGTGTGTGTGTGTGTGTGGGCACTCTTTATATGTTTGATATCATACATATTTATCAATTATACAGGCTTAGTGAGTCTCATTTCCAGATTGAAGGATGCCAGGATCTTACTTTCAAGTACATTTCCCTCCAGTGTGTTGCAATAGCTAGGAAACTTCCTGGAACTTCTCTTCTGTCTTGCTCATTGCCATTGTGTGTAGTTGTAAATGGAACACAGGGATTGCCAATGCAGAGTGACTTCTAAATGATCGTCCTGGTTTAAGGCAAAGGTTGGTTTGCGAATGCAGTGGTGAGGGCAGCCAGGTGAATGATGGTCTTAGAGGGCCGAGATGGAGGTGAAAGGTTGCTCAGAGCTTAGCTTTCTGTGGGCACTTAAGGAGGTCAAATAATTGAAAGAATAATGTGAGAGATGAGTGAATGCTGCATTGTGGAACCCATGGTAAACTGAAGGGGTCCAGGAACATTTGCAAATTGGTCATTAATGTTTCATCATTTGTGTTCTTTGTTCATTTCCAATGGTGGCAGGAGTTTCAGTCACAAGGATACAGTTTCATGGGCAACTTAAATGGAGGAATTATGCCTGGCTTGCAATTCCACCCAATAATTTGGATATATTTCAAATAATCTAACAGCTGGGAATGGCCTGGGTATGGCTTGCAAATGTGCTTTGAAGGGACTCGGCTGCTTTACTTAATGATATTTGGAGGGAAATTAGGAATTTCAGAGAATTACAGCTTTATTGAGAGTTTTTATTTGCTTTGTGTGTTTGCTTTGCCTGTTTTTGGAATTGAGGTTTAGTAAAGCTGAAATGGCTTGTTTATTCATGATAAGGAAGGGTACAGAGGTATGGGAATAATTCTAGAAAGAATGCCATCTTCAGAATGACTTTTGCTATTGGCAAAGCTGAGAATATACCCACATGATTCTCTGCCTGCAGTATGGGACAGGGAAAATACATTGTGTACTGTGCATAGCTATAACTGGCAGCAGAGTGGTTTAAATCACAAAGAGGCTTTGTACACACAGTTCATTATAGTGGGGGCTGGGTTTAGAAGACTAGAAATGGCAGACTCTATCGGGAACCCCCCTGAGGTTGGGTTTCCCCAGAAAATAGCCAAGATGAGCTATGCTTTTGACAAAATTTTCCACTGTTTGCCATTTCCCTGGCCTTCCTTTTTGTCACAGATTGCAGAGCCTGCTGTTTTGGGGCTGTGATTCCCTCAAATCCCCATATGAGCTCACCAGTTCTTCTTCCAGTGACTTTGAATATTGTTACAGGACATGTCTCTCTTCTCCAGCAGTGGCTGGCATGCTTGTGACCATGGCTTTGGGCATTTGCAATGCTCACTCAATGCAGATAGCTGCTGGCTGTTATTTCCATGTTTCATAGCTTAACAGAAAGGGCACTTAAGCAAAGCAGGAATTTAGTCCCAGGCAGAATCAATCTTCCTGCTGCAGGAAAGAGCCAGGCCCCAAGTAGCTGTTGTTCAGAGTTGGCATTGAGTGTATGTAGGCTCACCTTCCTCTCAGGATAACCACAGTGAAGAGTTTGTGCTCATGAATGAGCCCAGGAGGTGCCACTTAGTCCAGGTAACTGTCCAGTCCTTCCTTGGGCAGGGTGCCCTGACCAACCCACCTCTGGGAGTGAGGCAAAGCCCAGAGTATGGACTGTGGATACTGGAGAGGATCATGGTTGGCTGAGGGCAGACACCTAACATTGAGGGGCAAGAACTAGTTCGAGAAGTCAGTATACATCAAGTTGGCCATAGGCTCATCAGTATTTTCTCCTGGGGAGTTTTTAGACCATTTCACAATGCTTCAGACTATTCTGTATGCAGAGGTCTGTTCTTCCCTCAGCCTCTTTCTCTTCCCTTGAAGGTAGGCATCCAGTTACCTACATGTGCCTCTGTACTCCTGCTCTTATCGTTTGTTTTTTCTTGCCTTTGAGATATGTTTTTTTCAAATATAAAATAGCTATGTTCCTTCACATACCCTCCACCTGATTCCCTCAGAAGCAGAGTTCTCAACTCAATACAGCTAACATCTTGGAACAGGCCATGCTCCTGTGCATTGTTGGGTACTTAGCAGACACACCCCCTTATCTCCAGACAACTAGCTGTCCCCTACTGGAAAAATATTCAGTCCCTCTGCTAAGAATCCCTGGTCTACAAAATCATACCAAGGCTGTCCACCCTTTTAAACATTCCAACCTGAGTGGCAGTGTCACATTTTTCTTAGTTAGCACCCTCTAGTATATGCTAATCAGCTTTTCACTGCTATGGCAAAATAACTCAGATAAATAACTGAAAAGAAGAAAGGTTTGTTGGGGTCACAGTCAGTTTCAAAGGTTTAAGTCCATGTTCACTTAGCTCTGTTGCCACTGGTCCTATGGCAGCCCACAATATCATGATGGACACATGTGATCAAGGAGGTTTATTCACTTTCTGATGGTTCCGAAGCAAAAAAGAAACAGAAGGGATCTGGGACCCTACTATCTCTTTCAAGGGCATATCTTCAGTAACCTCACTACCTCTTCTCAGACCCTGCCTTCTAATAACATCACAGGCTAACGACCTTAATACTTGGCCTTTGGGGAGCATTTCAGATTCAACCCATAGCATATTATTTCTTAATTTACTTATCTGCCTGGTCTACTTATCTGTCTGTGTGGCTAACTAGCCAGCTGTAGGACAGTATGGCATATTGGAGCTAGTTGTACTCAAATTTAACTTCTGGCTCTGCAACTAACTGTTAGAACCTCTTTGATCCTCACTTTCCCAACCTCTGGAAAAGAGTTCACCTAGGGGGAATGGAGCAGGACTGTGATTAGACTTTGTGGAGAATGGCAGTGGATTGGAGTTTCTGAGTAGGAGGTGAAAGCTGAAAGCTGAAGAGACTGCATTGGGATATGTTCAGTGACTTGGTAGGAGCAGTTGATATTTGTCAGTTGTGATCAGAGTAATGGAACCGGGGTAAAGAGCAAATAGGAAAGAAGGGGGCTCAGTTCAAATCAAGTTAAGCCAGCACTATGCACACATGAAATCTCTGGGGTGCTCAGCAGGCATTTAAAAAGGTAAGCTCACAGAAGAGGTCAGCTTAGTGTTCTCTGTGATGATGATTATTAGAATCATGTCCTTGGATGAAACCAAAGGATAAACAGAAAAGAGAAAATGGTCAAAGACAGATCCTATGGGAGCACCTGCATCTAAGTAAGGTGGGATAAACATGGAGGTGAAGGGGTGAAGTTAAAGCAAAAGCAGATTCTAAGCCCACAAAGCATCAGTCCAAGATGACTGGTCTTTGCAGGAGAATTTCAGAGCTGCAGGTAACTGACAAAGAAGGCTCAAGGAGTTAACTTCTGCACATACTCAAAAGTCTAGGTAGATGAAGAAGAAATAGCTGTCTCCTACAAGGTACAGAAAGCCTTTAAATATGCAGTTACAAGGAAATGGTACTAAGGGAGTCTTGTTTCGTAGGAATTAAGAATAGAAGCAAGGTGTATTATGTGTCATTCTAAATGTGACTATAAATATGTATTGTTTGAAGGAAATGTGACCTCCATTGGAGGGGTCCTTGCACTTGGGGAGTCTTTGTATGCCATCGGCATGCTTAGAGGGAAATGTTTTAGTGGGAAAGATGACTGGCTGTATGTAGACAAGGGTTTCACTAGATTATAGAGACCTTTCTCCACCTGGAATTGGTAGGGTTTTTTTTCCAAAGATGTCAGGGGACAGTAATGTGTTTTACTCAGTAAAGAAGTCCAAGCACAGAGCCAGGAAAAGGATTTAACCTTCTATAAGTTTCTATTCCAAGTGACGAAAATATTTATCACAAAGGACAGATTATACAAGAATTGGCAGTCTTTGAGAAGACACAAGCTAAGTCTTTACTTACTCACTCTTATTAAATGGTTCTCTTGTTAGCAGTAATCTTACCTCCTCTAATCATTGGGTACCAGTAATGATAATTACCAGTTTTATTGTGTGCTTATTATCTACCAAACACTGTTCTCAGAGTTTTCCATGGGTTAACAACGTTAATTTTCACAGCCAGACCTAAGTGATCGTTTAAAGATGAGAAATCAGAAGCCCAGAACAGTTAAGTAAGTTGGCCAACATCCCATAGCTGCTAAGTGATAGAGCTGAGATACAAACCCATAGCATGGGTCTTAAAGCCACAGTGCTAATGACTACACACTCATGTGTCCAAAGAAAACAATGAGACCTGAAACCTGTGCATAGAGCTGATCATGTGACTCCCCAAGTAGGCTGATGAGTCTAAGGAAGTGAACTTATCGGAGAAGGTGAAAGACTTGGGGCATTTCAGAAAATCCAAGGTCCAAGGTGATTTTTAAAGAGGCAGAACGAACCTGGGAAATGAGATTAGTTTGATTGGGTAGACCCCACCAATCACTATCTAGAAGAAGAGAATCTCCTTCTTCTCTTCATTCTTCTGTTCCTTCTCTTTTCCCTAACTTTCTTCCTTCCTTTTTTCTTTTTGTTTTTTCTTTTTTTTTTTTTTTTTGTTGGTTGTGGGTCTTAAACTCTGGGCCTTGGCACTATCTCTGAGCTCTTCAGCTCAAGGCAAGCACTCTACCACTCGAGCCACAGCACCACTCCAGTTAATTGGAGATAAGAGTCTTACACTTTCCTTCCTGGTCTGGCTTTGAACAGCAATCAGATCTCAGCCTCCTGAGTAGCTAGGATTACAGGCATGAGCCACTGGTGCCAGCTTCTTCCTTCCTCTTTTGTAGAACTTTCATGACCTCAGCTTCATCCTGACCCTACAGGGTGTGAGAAGCCTAACAGTTCCTCTAACTGTGGGCCCTGCCCTCTCCATTTGAAGCTAGAAGTCCCATGCTTTAATTATGTTCATACATAGGAGTATGGTTTTAATTGAAGTTTTGTTGCTGTTCCCTGAGCATCCCTGATGAGAAGTGTCATGGTATGGGGAAAGAGATGGACAAAAGCTAAGCAGACTATGTACTTGAAGCTCAAAGTCCCTTTGCAGTGGCATTCCATCCTAGACTATATAACTTTAAGGTTGGGGCACTGTTTGATCTCTGTCTTCACTAACCTCTTTTTCCACTAAAAATTGAAAAGCATAAAAATAGGGCCTCTAGTCCTTCCCATGGCTTCAGCATTTGTTAATCAGGGCCAGGTCATCTCCCTGTTCATTGTCCTGACATGATTAATCCCATCATGTGTCATCAGGACCACAAGTGCTCAGGTCATATCAGACCTACATATAGCACATCCAGGAAAACTTCTGCAAGAGGCCAGACCTGGAGTTTCACACTCCCTGCCACCCCCTTTCCTGCTCATCTCCTGTGGGGTCCCATTAGTCACATTTAGTCACAGGATTTCAAAGCTGCTTCTTGCTCCTGGGGGCCTACTGTGTCTCACTAGATCTTCCTCTGTCCTAGACTCTGTCTTCTGGTCCCAATTTTGTATTGCTTCTTACAGGTAGGTCCTTCTTTCCGCATTGGATTAAATGTCTCCTATGTAATAGAGAAAATACTGCTCTTCTCCTGCCATGGGCTAGCCACTGCACTAGATGTATAGAATGCAAAAATGGATGAACAGTCCTTAATGACTCTACTAGAGGGAAAGATACACATCATGAGAGAAGTGTGTGCCACTGTGCCGTGTGGCATTTTCAAATAGAAGGAGACTTAGTTCCTATGATCCCATGGTCAGATTTCTTCATGTAAGAAAATACATTACTACCTCTAACATCCTTGGAAAATAAATCCACCAACATCCTACAATTCTAGTTGGACAGAGATGGCTTTAAAGCTAGTGAATCCCAGCTCTACATACACATACCTAGCACTAGGGTTAAATTTAAGTCACCCTTCCTACCAAAACATTTCCATATGCTTATGTGCAAGGTGTTCATATGGTATGCATGACAGACACATAAAGCGCCCACACACACACTTCAGAGCAGGGATCCCCTTCTATGGAAGTCAGCCTTACATGGAAAATGAGTGGATTCAGCAGGTTAAGGTTTGGAAAAGTGTTTATAGTCACTTATCAGTGGGTAGTTGTCATTCACATATATGGCCCTCAGAAATGCTATGGAATTAAAGTACAAATGATTAAAGAACTGGTGGACACAACAAAAAGGAATTTGAGAAGTTGGAAAAAGAGCAGATATTCTTGCTGAGGAGGAGGAAAAATGGGTACTGTCCAGCAAGGAGTATCTAGGAGGAAAGAGGTAAAATCTGAGGGCACACTGAGCTTCTATCCCATATGGCCTTTGGCAAACCCTGGTGGATCTCCTCATTGCCCATTTCCAGAAATAGAACCAGGTATGGTGGTAGTCCCAGCTTCTTGGGAAGCAGAGGTACGAGTCTTACCATTTAAGGGCAGACTGGGTAAAGTTAACATGAGATCCTCTGAGAAATAAGCTGAAAGCAAAAGGACTGAGGATGTGGTTCAAATGGTAGCAGGAGTCCCTGTGTTCAGTCTCCAGTACTGAAAAAAAAAAAAATAAGGGATAGCAAGAGAGGAGGGAAGGGGAAAAGAAAAGGACAAAAAAAAGGAAAGGGACTGTATCATAAACATAACTTTTTTGTTAAAAAATGAGTACTTCAAAAGCCTGGTCTCTTTTCATTCTCCTTCAGTCACATCTTTTGCATGAACAGTTACCAAGTTCTTCCTGTGTGCCAACTCTACTAGGCTAGACTATGAAAAATAGACTGTTCCAGCCCCATCCTGCAGTATGGGTGAGGAAGCAGCAAGGTGTGGGATGCAAGCTGACCTCACCTCCCACACTGTCACCATCAGAAGCTCGGGCAATGTAAAAGGCGAGGCTTGGCTTCACTGCTCCCAGGATGAGGTTTTGTGTGATTTTAACTTATTTGCAGATAATTAACCCTGAGGTCAAAAAATGCTGCCCTTCTGCCTGTGCAGAGATGAAAATGAGAGCTTGGAAGAGAAGCAATTGTTGGGTAGAATTAAAAGCTTCTTGAAGAATGCTGCTGCGGTGACATGGAGAGGAAATTACAGTCACACTTTCTGCAGTGTAATTAAAAAACCAAAAAAACCAAAGATGAATGAAATACCCACCAGTGAAAATGGGATTTGGTTCTCAACAGAGGAAATTGGAGTTCCATCGGTCACTTGTGGTATGGTCCTAACTCATTTCAGATTTCAGCAGGGGGTGCACATACATTTTCCTTAACCTGTGCAGTACCACAGCCCAAGGAAGGGAGTTTCACTCTAAAAAGATGTCATATATTTTTTTCCCTCCATCCTAACTACTATCTTTTTCTAAAGTACCAAAAGAATTTCCCTGACCCAGATGTGATCTTCACTACTTTGTTTTCATACCTCTCCCCCAGCACTCCTTGATTTTCAAATACTGATCCTCCAGTATTTAATCACCTCTGCCCAAGAACATATATGAAGATTTGTAGCCCTAAGCTGGGTTTATTTATGGTCACGGCCATGGAGTCCACATTGTACTATATTATCTTGTTTTCCCACAGCTATGAAACCAAGCCAGAGAGCCATAGCTACTGTACACTGATGTATATGAAACCAGGAGGCCTGGGCTATATGCCCAGGCTGCCCTTTTGCTGGTATCTCTGGGAAATTACCTAACCTCTCAGCTTTATTTCCTTCATGTATTGGATAGATATTAAAATAACATAGTCATTAGAGTTATCCTGAGAATTGACAACGTTGATGTGTTTAAGTCTAGGTTTGTAAGTCCACAAGAAATACCAGTCCTACCATAGCTATCAAGTAAATAGCACAGGATCCAAGAAAGACAAGCTGGCATGCTAGCGAAAAGACTTGGGATTATCAAGATCAGTTGTGGACAATGGCCATCACATCTTAGCAAGTTTGAGTGGCAGATTTATGCATAAAGAGCAAAAGGAGGGCAGGAACCCTCAAACCAGCCTCAAGGCCCTACCTGGAAGTCATTTGCCAAAGGTCTACAATGCCCATCCTCCTGGGAAATAAGGCCCTGGCCAACTCTTCTCCCTTAGGAAAAAGAGCAAACCGTGGCCCCATGCCTACTTGGCACCATGAGATAAAACAAGGAGGACATAAGGGAGAGTCAGGCTTCTGTGGATATTGTCTTCCCATACAGAAGGCTTTCTTCTTGAGCTGGCTCTGGGAGCTGACTCTTCAGACCAGAATTCCTCTTCTGAGAAGAAGAGCCAGGAGATGGTGATGCCACTGACAGTTATATAGCACTTATTAACACTGGGATTGTGGCTCCATGAAAGAACTGGCATTTTGAACTTAAGTTTTATGGATGAGGACTGCTCACCCATGATGGACAGTATGAATCTGAAAGGGCACTGTATAGCTGTGAATCTTATCATTGTCAATAACCACTCCAGCACACACAAGACCCTGGGATCAAGCACCAGCAACACAAGCAAAACCATAGCCCTTATTATGGGCCAGAGAATATTTTAACTATAGTTCAGAGATTATTTTATTCAGGCTTAATAATCATTTCATATTGGTATTCTATTTGGTTCATGTTCTACATAGGGAACCTAACGTGAAGTAAAGATAGGTCATTGAAACCTGGAGAGTCTCCATAAAGAGAGGGAAAGACAGAAAGAGATACACACCCAGCCCTGGAAAAAGCAAAAAAAGAAAAACAGGCTAGCTAAGTGGAAACACAGTATATAAAATGAAAGACAGACAGATAGATAGAGTAGAGAACTGTAACTCTGTAAGTATAGTATAGTGTATGCATCTGAGGATAGATTATTCTTCTTATAGTTGTTGCTTTTAAAAATGACTGAAGCCAGGTGCTGGTGGTTTATACCTGTAATCCTAGCTACTCAGGAGGCTGAGATCTGAGTATCATGGTTCAAAGCTAGCCCAGGCAGGAAAGTCCGTGAGACTCTTATCTCCAATAAACTCACCAGAAAACTGGAAGTGGCACGGTAGCTCAAGTGATAGAGTGCTAGCCTTGAGCTTAAGAGCTGAGTGACAGAGCTTAGGCCCAGAGTTCAAGCCCTACAACCAACAACAACAACAAAAAGACTGACTCAATAAACTAAGCAGGCTCCTAGAAGATTTATTCTACATTATCCTCAAATATATTACCTGGTTACTTTGTAGATTGTATTAAAATCCAAAAGTACTATTAATCATTAGTTGTTTTTTTAAGGTAGAAATGTATATTTTCAGGTTAGCTTCAAGGGATGTTTTAACAGCATTGCCCTATCATATAATTGTGATCTACCTAACCTCACCTGTTAAGTAACTTACATAGGGCCACAGAGCTAGTTAGTAGAACTAGGTTTCAATGCCAGATCCTCTGATTCTGTCTGCTATGTCCACCTGTTCCTCCTACAATGCTGTAGCTAGTGGAGGCCCTCACCAGATGACCTCAATGGACTGCATCAAGGGAAATATGGGAAGTTCATTGATTAAGAGGTTGGGACAGCTCCTGGACTGGATCCTTGCTTCCTCAGCTCCATGATTTCTTGCTGTAGTTACTTGACCTCATGGGACTCTCATTTCCCTTGGGCTTGTTATGAGGAACAGATGAAATAGACAAAGCTCCAGCACGTAAGGGTCATGTGGCTATGATAATAGTATATTCCACACCCCCAGCTGACCTTTTTCTGTAGGACAGTTGAGTGTGTCCCTTGTCTGAAATACTTGTGACCATAAGTATATTCAGTTTGGGATTCTTGCTGATATTTTTGGTCATTAATTTAAAAACAAAATGTAGAAATGAATATTTTAGAATGTTATATATATATTTTGTGTGTGTGTGTGTGTGTGTGTGTGTGTGTGTGTGTGTGTCTGTGTGTGTGTGTGTGTGTGTGTGTGTGTGTACCTATCCTAGAGCCTGAACTCAGGTTCTGGGCACTGTCTCTGAGATTTTGTGCTCAAGGATAGCTTTCTACTGCTTAATGCACAGGTCCACTTCTGGCTATTTTTGGTAGTTAATTGGGGAAAGAGTCTTACAGACTATCTACTTGGAATGATTTCGAACTGTGGTCCTCAGGTCTTAGCCTCCTGAGTATCTAGGATTATAGGTGTGAGCCACTAGTGCCCAGCTTCAATGTTATATTCTTTCAGATCTATATGGAATATTTGCAAAAACGTATGAGATATCTTGAATATGAAACCCAAAGCTAAACGTGAAAGTCATTGTATTTCATGTATATCATGAACACATGACCTGAAAATAATTTTAAACAGTATTTTATATTACTTTGTCCATGAAACAGGACCCTCATATTTGTGGCATCATGTCTGCACTCAAAAAGTTCAGGTTTGGGGCCATTTTTAATTTCAGATTTGTGGATTAGGGCCACTCAACCTGAATGGGACAGTGTGACTCTGGTAGCGCACTGTGGCACAATGCTGACTCTTGTAACTGTCAGTGAGTGCAATCAATAGTAGTGATACACTAGCCTTTCAAATGCACCATTTGACAAGTATCTTTCACCCCAGCCTATAGACTCCACCCTGTGGGCTGGCATCATAGATGACATTGTTTTGTGAGGTCTCATGTTGACTTGCTAAAAATAGCAAGAAAGTTTGGTTGTCCTGATAGCATTGATATTCTTTTGTAGGAAACTATCCTCAAGATTAAGATGTTGTCTTGAACTAATTAGAAAGGGAAACAATGGTAGGTGAACTACACTGACACAAAGTAGCTTAACCCAGCAGACACTTAATTGTCAACTGGTGGATGAGCAAGCTAGCACCCAATTCTGGCTCTAGTCTCATAATACTGCAATAAAAACTACCAATGTTGTTCAAAGCCTAGCTTGGAGGTTGTACACCATCACCTTTGCCTATTCTGCTGACCATGTGGGCCAGCTCTGGTCCATGTGGGAGGGACAACATAAGGCAGGAACCTAGAAAGTAAAGATCTTCAGGGATACTCTAGAGATTGGCTAGCACAAGTCTAAGGTTCTCAACTCTGGAGAGCTGACACAGTTGTCTTGTTCTTCTCTCAACCTCTCCCCCCTCCTCTCAAGTTGTTGCCTTTGAAAAAACACACAACACGTTTGGTTCACATGGGCTAGATCCAGTCATGCAGCTGGTTATTTTGTAGATTAAAATGATGTTTTTCAAAATGAACTCCAAGAAATGGAAACAAGAGGGTTTTTGTTACTTTGCTTTTTTTTTCTATCTCTCCTGCGTTGCTGCTTTTGATTTCTGTACCTTTTGTCTTGTATGTAAGTTTGTCTATTTGGGGGAGAGAAAGGGGAGCACAGAATGGTAGGACAAATGGTGAACAAATGCAGCAGTGTTACTCACTAGACGCTGTATTGAAATGAACTATACAACTTGTAGGGGAGGGGGATCAGGAGAGAAAAACTGAGAGAAAATGAGGGAAGAGGTGACACTGTTCCAAAAGAAATGCTCATTACCTGACTTACATAACTGTAACACCTTTGTACATCACCTTTAAAGTAGTAGTAGTAGTAATAATAATAATAGAAAAATCTAAAAAGTCTAAATGATAGTATTAGTTTAAAATAAAAACTAAGAGCTTGGAACTCGTTTTACCTCAAAGGATCTGGATTTTGTTTTGTTTTGTTTATATGCACCCTTGCGATCTATAATAGAAATGGCTACTGTTCTTTAAATAGACCAGTATGAATTCAATTCTTACAAGTGTAAAACCATGATAGGTGCTAGAACACTTCTTTTTTTAATCCAGAAAGGCGAGTTATCTAAGAGACTAGCTAAGTATCTAACAAACCAATCTATTGCTTCAGTTGCTGTGTAGTGTAGGAAGAATTGCATTCCACCTCCCTCATCCCTCTTTCTCTTCTTACCATTGCCATTCTACACAGCCAAATCATTGTGAATGAGGACATTGATTTAAACTTAACTCCATTTTCATTTTCCTTACGAATTAAAGTAAAGAAAGGAAAGCAAATAGCAAGGATCCAGACATCATAATGCAATTGAGGTAGCAGAAAGGAAGAATACAGAGTTCCCCCACTAAAGTAAAACTGAACAACCAAAACCTCATGTATACACTCAAAACCATGTGATAACTCTAATAGATAATGGAGGAAACAAGAAATAGAATATTCTTTGAAAGTCAGATCCTATAGGAAAGCAAGTGAGCCCTCTTCCTGGGTGGAGTGTGAGTGGAGAATCATCTTGATTGACTGACCTCATGCATAACACTTGCTTGACTTAGAGATGTCCAGAAGTCCTAGGTTTGGTGAGTAAGAATAATCAGAAGTTTTTGAGTAATTTTATTGTTATTATTAAGGTGCTATACAGAGGAGTTACAATTTCATAAGTCAGGTAATGAGTACAATTCTTGAACAATGTCCTTTGACCTTTTTCCAGACAGCCCTTCTTCCATCTTTCCTGTGCAGTATTGATATGAAGCAGCCCTGTTGCAGGCCTCAGTGGGACAAACGTGTGTAAAAGCTGGGGGAACACTGAAGAGGAGCTCTGATCCTTCAAGGCAGTGTTATCAGCTGCTTTGGTCCTCAGGCCTTCAGAAAACGTTTTCAATTGTTTAAGTCAGATCAGTTTTTTTTTTTGTTACTCTTTCTGAATGTCACTGAACTGATCAGTACTGAACAGTGTATGCCAGCACTCTGAAGAGAAAGAATATATTGTTCTATTGCAACTTCTAAAAGGAAGTAGGAGCCCAAAACATCTATGACTAGAATAGGATTTCTGAATGTGCATTACTGCAATCAAAGTGAGGTCAATGAATGAGAGAATCTGAATATGTCTATGATGAATGACAACAGAGTGTATCATTGTTTTTTAGAAGAAAATGGCAAGGAACTCAGAGTTTTTCCTGTTTACCAGATACAAAGTTATCTACATCATTACAAGGGGTGTTTTTATTGCCAGAAACTTCTAACTTTTATAAAAGCTTAAAGTAATTTTTATCATTATTTCTGCAAAATGTTTTTATTAAAGGAAACACCATATGGTAGCAGCAAGAAGAGTTGGTTACAAGTCACGAAGCTAGTCACAGATTTCTTTCCAACAGTTAAATTCAAAAAACTTATCACAGACCCTACATTTAGAGAAAAAATACAAGTTTAAGACTCCTGAAAACATAAAAACTTTCACCAAAGAGCCATGAAGTTGTTCTTGTTCTTGTTTCCACTTATAAAATCTGATAAGAATAGCTATGATACTCAAAATATTTAACAAGCCATAGGGTCTCAGCACCAATTCATCAGAGCAGATGTCATAGCTCACAGCGTTCCACCAGGAAAATTACCTCTTTAAATCACTTTTTTATTCATAACTACCTCCTTTTCCCACTATTTATTTTACATCTTTGTGTCTGTTTCCATCTCTGTAACTTTGTCATGTTAGATGCATGGACTCATACTGTGTATGATCCATCTTTTTACATGGATTGTCTGCCCTCAACACAACACCTATGAGATCTACACCTAGTCTTATATGTATAAAAACAAGAATCCTATTTTCTAGTTCAGGTATTTCCACCTTTACCCAAGTAAGAACATTGGTCTATTGAACAGATTTTTACATAAAAGAAAATGTAATTAAAATCAAAGCAGTAGGTTGTTACATTTAAAATAGATGAAAAATTGCATAGAAGAAGGAGCTGTGGGATCGGGCCTCCTTGAGCTCACTGAAGGCCTGATCAGAAGACATGGGACCAGCTCAGTGGGAAGCATCCACAAGACATATATAAGCTTTTCTCGTCTAGGTCTTCTGTTAGCACACTTGCTTTGGATTCAGGAGGGAAATGAGTGAGTTCCCTTACCAAACCTGACCAAATGGGGATTGCTTATACCACTGCTGCCTTTCCCCTCAGCATGTTCAAGCAATGGCAGAAGAGGTAAGTTAGGTCTAAGTCCTTCTGTCCTTGGGGTCTTTATCCTAGCCCTTTGCTAAATACATGCTTGCATCATTTTAATCTTCTCAACAACTCTCCAAGATAGATTATTGCTAACCCATTTCACAGGCAAAGCAATTAAAACTTAGAAACATTAACTCTCCCAAAGCAAAAATCCATGTTCTCAATCACCACTCAAAGTCCAAAGTGATGGGCAGGGCAAAGCTTCTGGGCACACAAGTGTCTGTCCTCTATGTACTGGTAGAGCACATGTCTCAAGGCATTAGAAGTCTGGAGAGTTCCTAAGTCATGGGTTAGTGCCCCTTCAAGCCTTTTCATTTTAGAACAGTAAACTATGCATGTGAAAGTATAATCTGTTAAAGTAGGAAAACTGGTGCCGGAGTATAGTAGCTCAGTGGTAGAATATTTCCCCAGAATATACCAGGCCCTGAGTTTTATTTCCAGCAACACATACACACACACACACACACACACACACACTCAAATCAATTAAAACAGTAATGAAACCAATAGCAATTAATATTCTGGGACTCTCATGCTAGCGGTTCTTACTTGATTTAAAAAAAAAATGACACTCCTTGAAGTAGGTAAGTGGTAGAGATTTTTTGAAGATTGAAGAAGCAGAAGGCTATCCTAGTGTGTTTTTATAAAAACAAAGGCACTTGCACTGGGTAACAGGAACTCAGGCTGGCAATCCTAGATACTCAGAAGATTGAGATAAATATATATATATATATATATATATATATATATATAATTGCAATTCAAAGCCAGCCAGCCCAGGTGAAAAAGTCTACAAGACTCCAACTCTAAAATAACCAACAATTTTTTTAGCTCCCTTATCGAAGATTAGATGGCTATAGGCTGTAGGTTCATTTCTGGGTTTTCAGTTATATTCCATTGGTCCTGAGGTCTGTTCTTATGCCAGTACCAAGCTGTTTTGATTACTATGGCTTTATAGTAGAGTTTGAAATTTGGTATTG
>NW_012267248.1:5648462-5736723 GCF_000151885.1 Dipodomys ordii
AAGGGGAAACAAAGGAGGAGGCTACAATGCTTGATAAGAAATGTACTCATTATCTTGCCCATGTAATTGTAAACCCTCTGTACAATATTTTCACAATAAGTAAAAAAAAAAGAAAAAAATAAAATAACCAACAAAAGGATGAGTTGGAGGTGTGGCTTAAGTGATAGAGTACCATACCAGCTGAGTACACCAACTGACCAATCACTAAGCTAGCTGAGCAAGTGCTTTGCCCTGATTTCAAAAAAGGACCAAATAGCCAAGGGCTGGTGGTTCATGCCTTAGTTACTCAGGAGGCTGAGATCTGAGATTGCCCTGTCCAGGGCAGGAAAGTCTGTAAGAGTCTTATCTCTAATTAAGCACCCAAAACGTGAGAAATGGAGCTGTGTCTCAAGTGGAAGAACACTAGGCTTGAGCAAAGAAGCTCAGGATCAATGCCTAGGCCCTGAGTTCAAGCCCCAAGTGCAGCACAAAGAAAAAAAAATAAAGGAAAGAAGGAAGGAATAAAAGAAAGGAAGAAAGAGAGGGAAAGGGAAAGAGAGAAGGAAGGAAAAAAGGAGAATGAGGGGGGGAAGCCTAGTTACTTGGGAGGCTGAGATCTGAGAGTCATGGTTCAAAGCCAATCTGTGCAGGAAAGTCCGTGAGACTCTTATCTTCTATTAAGTACCAAAAAAGTTGTGAGTGGAGCTGTTGCTCAAGAGGTAAAGTGCTAACCTTGTGCAAAAAAGCTCAGGACACCATCCAGGTCCTAAGTCAAGCCCCCAGGACCAGCACAAAGAGAAAGGGGGGAGGGAGGAAAAGAGGGAGGGGGAGAGAGAGAGAAAGAAAGAGATAGGGAGGGAGGGGGAGAGAGGGGGCGGAAGGGAGAGAAGGGGGGAGCGAGAGGGAGGGGGGAGAGAGAGAGAGAGAGAGAGGACCAGAATACAACTGGATAGTTTCCAAGACAGGGAGAGGGCCATCTTCACAGAGACCTTGGCTTTCAGGGTTTCAGTTGTATCTCCCTTAGTATTTTATACACAGAGACTTTGAAAAGACAAGTACTGGTACACTTAGCCCTTCTTGGCTTCAAGGTACATTTTCCTTACCAGGAGCCTCCTAGAGGCAGAGGATGTACAACAACCTGCAGAATTAGGTATAAGAAGAGCCAACTTTCATCTAACCAGCTCACTTTTCAACCAACCAGGTCCTTTAAAGGCCCCAGCAGGGTTCTCTAGGGACACTCAGGAAGTGACTGTTCTCCGTCTCCACCAGCCTCTGAGCATATCCTTCAAGCACCCCAACCCAATTGATCTACCAATTCTCCACTCTGATAGGAATAAAATTCACTCTAAACTTGAGGAGAAAGAATTTAAGCAAATCCCACTAAGACTAGGATCTCTTCAGTTTTGCTCTTCCACTTTGCCTTCCACTGGGTCCACAGTCATCCAGAGTGTCCAGCACAGACTGCTCAGTGATTGTTGAGGTAGTGGTATTCATGATGTAGCAACCTTCTTTCCTCGACCTTATCCCTAACCCTGGATGTGCAGCCTTCCTTGTGGTGGGCACATTGGCGATGAGCTCTGGAGGATGGCAGATGAAGCAACAGTTTACATCACCCTTCTTACAGTGGCAGAAAGTGTTTGTCTTGCTCTACAGAAGTGCTTCATCGGTGTTCCTAGTTTGTTGTTTCTTTACAACTATACAGGACAGTTTGAATATTAGAAGGTAAAAGTCAAGTTTTGTAATGACATTATGATACTTTCTTATTAGCATTCAGTCAGCAACAAGCCTGCCTTAAACAGCAATAAGAGAACTCCCGCCCAAGAAAAACCCAGGATGGGATGAATTTATAGCTGAATTCTACAAGGCCTTCAAAAATAGTACCAATACTCTTCCAACTCCTCAATGAAATTGAAAGTGGAAGCTCACTAACTCTGTGAAGCCATCATAACTCTCATCCCCAAACTAGGCAGGGACTCATCAAAGGAAGAGAACTGTAGACCCATTTATTTGATGAACATGGATGCAGAACTTAACAAAATTTTGGCAAATCAACTTCAATAACTCATCAAAAAATCATACACCATGATCAAACAGGATTCATTTCAGGGATGCAAAGCTGGTTCAATATGTGCAAGTCAATTAATATAATTCGTCACATCAACAAGAGCAAGAATAAGAACCACATGATTATCTCAATAGGTGCAGAAAAAGCATTGGACAAAATCCAACACCCTTTATGATGAAAGCTCTGGAAAAACTAGGAATCAATGGAACATTCCTCAATACAATAAAGGCTGTGTATAACAAACCTACAGCCAGCATTATACTTAATGGCAAAAAGCTAAAGCCATTTCCTCTAAATTCAGGAATGAGACAAAGATGTTCTCTTTCTCCACTTCTTTTCAATTTAGTATTAGAATGCCTAGCTAGAGCAGTAAGACAAAATATAAACATAAAGGAGAATCCAAATAGGGAAAGAAGAAGTAAAACTCTCCCTCTTTGCAGATGACATGATCTTGTATTTAAAGAATCCCATGGACTCCCCTCCCAAGTTACTCAAGCTGATTTGAAACTTTGGCAAAGTAGCAGGATATAAAATTAACCCTTAAAAATCAATGGCTTTTCTGTGTGCCAATAATGAGAAGAGTGCAGCTGAAATCAGGAAAGCAACTCCTTTTGTAATAGTCCCACAAAAAATAAAATACCTAGGAGTTAACTAAAGAAGTGAAGGACCTCTATGATGAAAACTTTAAAAACCTGAAAAAGGAAATTAAAGCAGAGCTAAGGAAGTGGAAAAACCTCCCATGCTTCTAGATTGGGAGGATTAACATCATGAAAATGGCAATACTGCCAAGGGCTATCTACAAATTCAATGTGATAGCTATCAATATCCCAACCTCATTCTTCAATAAAATAGAAGCAGCAACCCAAAAATTCATATGGGACAATAAAAGACCCTAAATAGCAAAAACAATCCTTAGCAGAAAGAACAGTGCTGGAGGAATATCAATACCAAATTTCAAACTCTACTACAAAGCCATAGTAATCAAAACAGCTTGGTAAAAGCTCATACTGTACTGAAGTTGTCTTCATGCTAGGATGGCTTTGTAAAGGAGATGATTGTTGGTAGCTACTATGGAGGATTGGAAAGTATATACCCTGAAAGCATGCTGAGTTTCAAGTTGGCTAGTCACTTTTCCCAGACTATAACAAAGTACCTGTGCTAATTCACTTACAAGGAGGACAGGTTTATTTTGGCTCACAGATTTGGAGGCCATTAGCTACATTCCATGTAGCTAACCATGTCCTAGGACTATACGACACTACATGATGACAAGGAGAACATAGTAGACTCATTTACCTTGTGCCTGGAACCAGAAGAGAAAGGAAGACACTGGTGTCCCAAAATCCCCTTCAAGGGCATACCCCCACTGACCAGAACATCTCCCACTAAGCCCCATCTCTTTGAAGTTTCTACAACATTCTAGCCATGCCATGAGGTGGGAACCAAGCCTTTAGCATATGAGCCTTTAGAGGAGACATTTAAGATCTAAACTATAGCAACTCTTGAAGAAAGGCCTATTCTCAACAGAGACTTAATAAGCACATTGTTTATACAGTTACAGAGTAATTTTTTTCATTCATTGGTGCTAAACATTAGGAAAATTATGTAGCCCTTACTGTGTATTCTCCCTCAGCATCCTGCCACCCTTACCTACTAGCAGCCCAACATGAAAACATTAATTCTAATTCTTCTTCCTGGTCAAAGGCAATCAGTGCACAGCACTTAGGACTTGAGAAGGGTTGGTTTAGGAATCGCTGGTAACCTAAGATCAGCGATTTTTGAGAGGAAGGTTTGAGGTCTCTAAGCGCTTCTAGTAATGTTTCATTGCTCTCAAGAAAAAAGCTCAGGGAAGTTGTTTTCCTGTGGCCAGGAAGCTGGACCTTTCAACAAAGTTTTGGGAACTATGCTACTCTATGTAGAGGAGTAGAGCTGAAAAAGAGCCAGCAAGCAAGCTTGCAGAAATCACCTACCCTATGCTTACCAACACCATTCTGCATTCTTTGAAGCTATTGAATTTGAGGGTACTGATAGCCACAACCTACAGAATGTTAGCCTTGGTAAAAGGCCCATTCCAGCACCGCTTTGAGATCAGTACTATCACAGTGTTCATATACAAAAGATGTTGAGGCTTTACAGAGCTCAGTGCATGGAAGTAGTAGGTAGCAGGGCTGGGATACAGACATGCTTCCGTCTGATTCCTCCCCTCTGCCTCCTGCCCAGGAATTTCCATCTTTCCCATATTCTGACCAACATGTCATCTGGAAGTCACTTGCTTACTAGGAGGTGGAGGAAGGACACCATTGTTCTGTCTTTGATCCTGAATGCATGAAGGCTCAGGGCAAGTACTCAGCGGCCTCAGTGCCCTGAGCTCCTGAGCAATCCTGGGGTTGGCACACAGCCACAGAAACCACATGGGAGTCAGCACATTAAATCTTTACTCCTTTTATTACTAAAAATAACACATGTGCAGAAAAGGGCATAAAATGTAAATAGATGGCATAATGAGCAGTTGTAAAGATAATGCCACGGTCAGGAACTGTTTGGGTTCAGCAATTACATGGCAGTGAAGAAAGGGAATAGCAGTGACCATATGAATGGGTCTCCCAGCCTTGTATCATTATTGCCTATCTCTGTAGTGTTTGTCGTTTTAGGGAAATAATGGTATCTCTTACACCAGAATGAACAACTACAAATAGACCATCAAAATGACATCCTAGGAAAGAGCACAAATCTGACTCTCTGAGTTAAGACAGTGGCAATATAAAGACACTATTCTTAGCCCTATTCTACTTCTGCTGGTATGGTGCCAAAATCTCATGGAAAAAAGGCCCGTAAGGCCAGTTCCTAGAAATCTAATGTTAAGGAGTGGTTTCCAAACCTCCCTGGGCAAAGGATAGCTGTCCTCCTTCCCCCATGACCTTCCCCTTGACCCTTCTGCATTGGGCACAGGCATAAGCCTTGCTTGTGAGGGCCAGGACACGTCTGAATTTGTGGTGGACCACTTAGGTAGATACATGGAATTGTATGGCTGGGCTTCAATGATCTGATTTCTCATACATCTTCCATATAGGTGATGCCTATTCCTGTTTGTTTATGGCTCTTGTAATTGATTCTTTAAAAGCTCTTTTCAAAGACATCAGGACAAAAAGGTGTGAAGAAATTACATTGTGTCCATTTGCTACAAATAAGAACAAGTAGGTCAGGTGGCTTCAGAGCCATCTTTGTACCAAAGTGAGACCTGTAACTACATGGAGTCCAAGCAGCGACCATTGAAAGGAGCCCTAGACACCTGTGATACAGGATCAGGCTTTAGCCTGGTTGCCTGTGACTACAAGAGGCATTCATCAGTCCACATGTTGGCTCTTCTTCCATTCAAAAGACAAAAAATATCTTCCAGCCAAGATGACTCTTTTCATTATTTTACTCACTAATCTATTTTAAACTTTACATTCCCAGGCAACTAGCACATACTTATCTTTTTATGGCTGAGACCAGCCCAAAGCCAGACTTTCTGCTAAACACAGCTAGAGCCTGCCTTTGCGAACAAAGACAATGACCGCCAAGTGGTCCTTAGGTGGTGGCTGGAAGAAATTTTTTAAATTATATTTTTATTATCTTTAATTAGTTGTACAAAGGGGTTACCTTTCAGCAAATCAGTTTGTAAGTACAGTGTTTATTGATGTCATCCCTTTTATCATTCTCCCCTATCTTTCCCAACCCAAACTGTTCCCTTGCTTTTCATAGTTTTGGAGATAATGCATTGGATTTTATGACTATATTCTCCTGCCCTTCCTCTCTACATTTTTCTAACTCCCTCCACTTGACTTCCACACATACACCTTTCAAGTACCAGTGTTGGACTGTGTGTTTTTCTAAGGAATTATACCATTTAAATTCTCCCCTGCAAATAACATATGTTTGTGTAAGCTTGTACATAACCCCATATATGTTTACTTGTATATTTATGAATTAGATCTAGCTTCCACATACGAGTGAAAACATGTGTCCGTTGTCTCTCTGGGCCTGACTTACTTCACTTAACATAATTTTTCTAGGTTTATTTATTTCTTTGCAAATGATATAATATCATTCTTCCAAATGGATGAATAAAATTCCATTGTGTGTGTACACACACATTGTGTGTGAATTCCATTGTGTGTGTGTGTGTGTGTGTGTGTGTGTGTGTGTGTAGATAGATCACATTTTCTTGGTTCATTCATCCATTGAGGGGCATCTGTGCTCTTTCTATAACTTGGCTATGGTGAATAGTGCAGCAATGAACATGGTTTGTACTTTACTGTATTCTGATTTGTATTCTTTTGGATAAATGCCCAAGAGTGGTATTGTTGGATCATAGGGTAGTTCTGTGTTTAAATTTTGTTGAGAAATCTCCAAACTGTTTTCCAGAGTGGTTGAATAAGTTTACATTCTCACCAACAGTGTATTAGGTTTATTTCCCCCACATCCATGCTAGCTAGCATCTGTTGTTGTTTGTATTATTGTGATAGCCATTCTAACCAAGGTGGAAATCTCAGTGTTGTTTTGATTTACATTTCCTTTATGACCAGAGATGTTAAGAATTTCTTCATATATCTGTTGTCCATCTTTACTTCTGAAAAGTTTCTATTTTGCTCCATTGCCCGTTAATTGGATTATTGATTTTTTAAGGGTGTATTTTTTTTAGCTTTTTGTATATTCTGGATATCAAACCTCCATTGTCTGATGTATAGCTGGAAAAGATCTCCCACTCTTTGGGCTGTTTTTTACCTTATTAACTTTGTCCTTTACCATTCGGAAATGTCTTAGTTTAATGCAATCCTATTTGTCAGTTCTCTCTTTGATTTGCTAAGCCCCTGAACTTTACACCAAAAGCTCTTGCCTATGCCAAGAAATTCTAGTGTTTCCCCTTATCCTTCTTGTAGTAGTTTCATGACTTCCAATCTTATATTGACATCTTTGATTTTGAACTGTTATTAGTACAGGGTGACAGATAGGGATCCACTTTCAGTGTTCTACATGTGGATATCCTATTTCCCAACATCATTTATTGAAGAGGCTTTTTTCCATCCTACATTTTTAAACGCCTCCCTTATTAAGTATTAAATGACTGTAGGTCTATGTGTTTATTTCTGGGTCTTCTATTCTGCTACATTGGTTCTTGGGGCTGTTTTTGTGCCAGTATTAAGCTGTTGCCATTACTATAGCTCTGTAGTAAAGTTTGAAGTCTGAAATTGTTGTTGTACCTCCAACACAGATTCCCCCCACCCCACCTCAGAATTGCTTTCACAATTCATGGCCTTTTGTGGTCCTATGTGAATTTGTAGATTGTTCTCTCTATCTCAGTGAAGAATGAAACTAGTATTTTGGTGGGTATTCCATTGAATTTGTAGATTGCCTTAAGCAGTATTGCCATTTTCATGACATTAATCTGCCAATCCAGAGACATGGAAGGTCTTTTGACCTGCTAATGTCTTTCTCACTTTCTTCAAAAACAATTTAGAGTCTTATGCCACTAGGACCAAGCTCTTTCTTCCAAATTTTATAGTTTTCACTATATAGGTCCTTCACTTTCTTGGTTAGGTTGATGTCTGGGAGTATTTTTTTTGAAGACTGTTACACATGAAATTGCTTTCCTGATTTCACTCTTGATCTTCTCATGTTGGCATGCAGAAAAGCTACTGAGTTTTGTAGATTGAGTCTATACCCTGCTACTTTGCCAAAGTTATTTATCAGCTGTAGTAGTTTGGGGGTAAAGTCTCTAGGGTTCTTTAAATATAGACCCATGTCATCTACAGATAGTGATAGTTTTACTTCTTCCTTCCCCATTTGGATCTCCTTTATGATTTTCTCTTGCCTTACTGCTCTAGGAGTAGAGACAGTGAACATTCTTCTCCTGCTCTTGATTAAGGAGAAAATGGTTTTCCAGGTGTTGATGGTTCACGACTGTAATCCTTGCTACTTGAGAGGCTGAGATCTGAGGGTTGCAGTTTAAAGCCAGCGCAGGCAGAAAAGTCCATGAGACTATTATCTCCAAATAACTACCAAAAAGCTGGAAGTGAAACTACAGCTCAAATGGTAGCCTTCAGTAAAACAGCTCAGGGACTAGCACCCAGACCCTGAGTTCAAGTCCAATGTAAAGTCTTCATCCGTGTCTACTCAGTGCCCAAAAGAGCGCATATCAACTGAATACTCATCAGTGTCAAAAATCTTCTGTTTATTAACCTCCTGCTGTTTGACAGGCTTAGAGGCTTCATAGTGAGAAAAACAGAGGCTAAAGCACTATAAACCTACAACTTACATTGCAGTGGTGAGCTACAGATAAATAATGTGTAGGAGTTTGGAATTGTAATGGGGAGGGTGTACAGTTTTTAAATGAGATGCTGAGGGAAGACTTGGTGCATATTGAGATGATGACCACTGAGTAGACTTGCTGCTGGTGAAGGAATGAGCACTGGGGAAATCTAGAGGAACTTTTCTCCCCTAGGCAAGGGGGAAAGTAGTTCCAAAGGCTTAGAGGCAGTGAGCCACAAGCTTGAGGATAGATGGGAGGACATGGGAACCAACCAAGAGCCCACAGTAATTCAACCAGAGAGAGTGCTGGTGTTACAGGAAATGAAGTCAGAAATAATGGTGAGGTGCAGACAACCAGGCTCTCAGTATTTAAATGCTGCTTCTTGCTCTAAGTAGGAAGGTTTTGCAAAACTTGAAGCAGATATGGCACTATATGACTTATGTCATTACTTTGACTACTCTGTGGAGGCAACAGTGAAGGCAGATCAATTATTAGACCACTGTAAGAATTCAGATAAACCCTTGGTAATGGGGATGAGTTAGCAAGAAATGGGTAGATTCAAAATATGTTCTGAAATCAGTGCAAAGAATTTGACAGGTTTGAAGTAAGCAAGCTACTGTCCCACTGCCAGAAGCCATTATTACACAAGCCAACTGAATACCGTGTGGCAAGAATCACAAGGATTAGCTTAGAGTCTAGATGCTACAATGGTCAGAGATACAGTAGATTTCTGAGAGGCAGCTGAGAATGCCCTGTAGGATGCTGTGAGGAGGAAAGTCACATGTGAAACTATATCTACAGTCTGGACAGTCAGAGGACAACGTGAGCCTTCACTTTGTAACTAAATAACTCTTCTTGATGATTACTAAAATATACTCAGTTATCAACCCATCTTTTAGATTCCCAAGGCCTCTCTCTTTTTTAATTATTGAATTTAGTTAGGGGTCAGTTCATATTTAAAACATCTAATAGATATAGATTTATTATTGTTTATCTTTATCAACTTCTGAACCTGATTCTTTTCATAAAACTTCCTAATTTGCATATGCCTTTGATGTTTTGAGGAGACTAATTACCAGTATACCTCCTCCTCTGCCAAGCTGAGGTACAATTGAGTAAATCATCAACAGGTGAATATCAAAGTATATCTTTACTGCCAGACTCAGGTAGCTTATGCCTGACTCAGGTAGCTACTCAGGAGGCTGAAATCTGAGGATCATTGCTCAAAGCTAGCACAGGCAGAAAAATCCAATAGACTCTTATTTCTAGTTAATCATAAAAAGTCCAGAAATGGAGGGTGTTGCACAAGTGCCAGGCTTGAGCAAAAAAAAAAAAAAACTTAAGTGACAGCACCCAGGTCCTGAGTTTAAACCCCAATACTGGCTGAACCCTGCATCTTGTTTCTCCTCACCTCCCCTTTATGCTGTCTGTCCTTTGAGGGGCATCATCCGGGCTGAGAGAGCAGCATGAGAGAAGACCTTGAGAAATGGCAAAGAAGATTCCAATTGCAGGAGTGGGAAGGGACTTTAGGAATGATACAATGGGCCAGAACCAGAGACTTCTTTGTCTCTTTCTTAACATTAGCAACCTAATGAAGTTTTTGAAAGCAGGGATGCAAAGTTATCAGATTTGTAATTTTACAAATGTGGGTTGGAAGAGAACTACTGTGAGAGTAGGAAGGATCAGAAACACCTAGCCTGGATAGAAGGTGTTAGAGATGGTGAAGTCCACCATGGGCCTCTCCATGTGTTGCCTTTTGCTCTTGGTTCCTGCTCTGGCCAGGTTCTGACCCACATTCTCATCTGCCAGTGAGAAGAAGGAAGCAGCATGAGCTCTTGGAGATGCACAGTTGTGCTGCAGCAGGCCTCCAACACCGGCCTGCCTAAGCCTTCTGAACTGAAGGTCCTAGAAGACAGGTGTTTTCTCTCCAAGTTTCATTCCAACAAGATATCTTTCTGCATTTGTAAAATTTATAAAGCAAAAAGGATATAGAAAGTTGCCTTCCATGTCCCAAAACTGTATGCTAGATACCACTGTTGGTAGGCTACTGCTTTCTTCTCCTCTATCTGTACAGGGCAGACATAACTGTTAACAGGAGAACATGAAATACACAGGGCCCACAGTTTGTTGCTGGATCCACTTAGCACTGCCATCAGTGAACTCCAGCTGGCCCGAAGAACAGCTCCTGAGAAGGTGAGGTCCTGGGGAGGTTATGGTGATTTTGCCCTTTGGGGACCTTTCTCATGGTATGAAGAGCTGTTCACTTGCCATCTAGCAAGCACCTGCGTCTTCCTATGAGCAGAGCTTTGTGCTGGTCCCTAGTAACATAACTGTCTCTGAGTTAGTGAGGGATGGGTGCTTGGGGCACAGACAGGTGTCAGGTGTCTCAACACATGGTGATGGTGGGGCGCTCTTAGAGAGAAAGCAGGATTCTGCTCCTGGAACCACTTTCCAAGCAGAACCTGTGGAGGAGCCAGGAATTGGTGAGATGGGAGATGTGGTAGAGGTGGGGACGGGACATAAAGAAGGAAGATGATCGGATTGGGTTGTCCTGGGCACTTGATGGGCAATAGAATATTCCCAGACAGCAGGTCTTTTTTTTTTAATTTCATTTTATTTGTGAACATACTGTACAGAGGAGTTACAATTACATGCGTACATTTCTTACCAAGCATTGCAGCCTCCTCCTTTTGTTTACCCTTCACATCCCTTCCCAGCCTCCCCCCTCCTCCCCAATCCCAATCTATCTCCTTCCCCCCTTCCCCCCCCCCCCCGCACCAATGTTGTAAAGCTCGTTTTGGACATGACAACTTGTACTTCTCATTGTTGCAACAGGTCCACCTGTATCCTTAAACAACTGGTTTTTCCCCATCTCCTCCACAAGTTATACTGACATCAAATATAGTGAAAGCAGGGGATATACTGTGGGGGAGGGACATACAAAGCAACAAAGAGATAATCTTATAAATGCGTTAGAAACACATGCATGAAAGAAAAAAAACATTAAAATACACATCTAACGGTTCATTTTCCTGACATCACATTATCTGACCTTTTCCGCTTGACTCATACATATACTAGATATTACAAATAAGGGAAACCATGGGACCTATGTTTCTTTGGACCTGGCTTACTTCACTTAATATAATTTTTTCCAAGTTTTTCTATTTCCTAACAAATGGGGCAATGTCATTCTTTCTGATGGAGGCATAGAATTCCATTGTGTATATATACCACATTTTCTTGATCCATTCATCTTCTGAGGGGCATCTGGGTTGGTTCCATATCTTAGCTATGGTAAATAATGCTGCAATGAACATAGTTGTGCTGGTAGCTTTAGTGTGGTCTTGTTTGTAAACATTTGGGTAAATGCCCAAAAGTGGGATTGCTGGGTCATAGGGGAATTCTATGTGAAGTCTTTTGAGGAACCTCCATACTGCTTTCCAAAGTGGTTGAACAAGTTTACATTCCCACCAACAATGAAGTAAGGTTCCTTTCTGTCCACATCCCCTCCAGCATCTGTTGTTGTTAGAGTTCTTGATTTTGCCGTTCTAACTGGAGTGAGGTGATATCTCAATGTTGTTTTGATTTGCATTTCTTTTATGGCTAGGGAGGTTGAACATTTCTTCATGTGTCTATTGGCCGTCCTTCTTTCTTCTTCAGAGAAGTTTCTCTTTAGGTCTTTCGCCCACTTATTTATTGGGCAGTTGTTTCTTTGAGGATTTGTTGTTGGGGGGTTTAATTTTTTGAGTTCCAAGTATATTTTAGATATGAGACCCTTGTCCGTTGTATGGCTAGTAAAGATCTTCTCCCAATCCGTGGCAGCAAGTCTTTATTGACAACCATGATCCTCAACTCTGTCTTCACCAGCATTCATTTTAGTGGAAACCCTACAAAAGACAGTCTGCAAATTCATTTCCAATCAGGAAACATTCCTGGACTCCTAGAGTGGAAGGTCCACCCATGTCCAACTCCAAGTAACACAGCAGGCAATTAAATGTCCTCTGCCTGTCTGTTTGCATTGTAAGCCTGTGCCATCTGGGAGCACCCTTAGCTGTGCACAGGAAGACAGGCCTTCCTGAGGAACCTCACTGCCCATCCACGTTCCACAGTTAGGAGTCCACACAGTGACCTAGGTTTTGCTTGATTTGTGATATTCCTTGCAGTAGCTTATATGTGATAAGCCCTTGCTAACACAAAAAGGGACTCTATGAATTTCTTTCCATTTAAAAATTATTTCTTCTACCCTAGTTTATGCCAGAGTGCCCTAGTAAATGTTTCTTTTATATGGCATAATGGTACATTTCTCCTAGTTTATCACCCTGTCAATACAAGATTTTTAAAAAAAAATTCCTCTCATTGGCTCTGCCCTGGCTTCCCTTTTCAAGGCTCCCCTGAACACATCCTGTGCCCATGGTAATGTTCTGAAGGGCCAGCCTCATTTAATATCTCCCTTGTGATGTGCAAAGATCCTGAGAAGGGAAAGATCAGTGATTTATAGGAAACACTTAGCTTAGCTCTCTACCCTCCTTCTCCAAGAAGATGTCATAACCAATACATCAGGGCACTGGCTTTCTGTACAGAGTTGGAGCTAAATCATGGGATGTATTTAATTAAAAGACAAATAGCAAAATAAGGTTGTGGTGGATGCTTTCTAATTGTGGTCTGTTAGATTTTAATTACTCGTCATAAATTGTAGAAGCTGATCTACGGTGTGCTCTTGCATACCCCTGTTGTTCTGAATCACAAAGACACGTTCTCAGCTGCTGACAGGATGGGCCTCATCTGCAGCTCTGAGGGACTTGATCTTACACGACAGTGACTCAGCAGCTTGCTGAATCCAATTAGCAGCTTTGTGGCTGCTTATTCAGAGCAGCGATAGCAATGTCTGACTTGTCTTGAAGCCCAGTCTGCCAGGGATGGGTCTGCTTGTCTGTTATCAGCAGCACTTGTATCCAGGGAGGTCAGAACAGGCATCAGAAGGTACTTTCCCCAGGTGTGTTTTTGGTCTGTCCTTGCTGGACACTGATGCTTAGAGAGTCGAAGAGAGAGCCAGAGGTCTTTAGCATTGATCACCTAATCCAGAGAAGCTAGGCACTTGCTCAAGATTACAGGTGGCAGAGTGAAAACCCATGTCACAGAAACCCAAGCCCCCTTTACCTATGCATGGCTCATTTCCTGTGCCTCCGTTCTCACCCACACCCACCCTAGGAAGGGTGAGTGTGGCATCATAGAGTGGCCTCTGCAGAGAAGCACTTCTCCCAGTCCCTTCCATTCTGTTTCCCCTTCCATTCTGACTATCACTTAAGGAATAATGCTGTTTACATAAGAGAGCTTGGGAAATATGTGCTATACCCATGTGAAAGTGCCCAAGACAAGGAAGGATCTTTATATCAGCACCTAAAAGTCCCTGCAGTCATATTTTGAGGGCATTGAGGCAGAGGGAGGAAAAGGGTCCCTCAAACTTTTTTTCTCTAGGATGTAGGATTTTTTTTTAAACTACTACTCCAGCCATAGTGTTCTACTCAGTGTCTGCCAAGAAGGTATTAGAAGCCTCTAGCAGCTTTCTCCTTGGACACTGGCCTGTTTTATTGTTGGAATAGACCTCTGATATACCTAGAGGCCATGGCAAATAACATCTTTTGTGAATTCTAGAAATGACAGACTGTGGCACGAGCTGGCAGCAATCCAACTTTTCTTTTGCCACCAGAACCTCTCTATGCATCTGCCTTTCATGACTTGTCCTCTCTGTTGAAAAGGGAAGAGCAGATCTGTCGTCTCTCTCTGCTGTTTTGATTTTTCCTGTGGCCAGACTGCAGAGTAATTTACAAATGCAAAACCAACCAGGATCTGTCCTCCAAATCAAGCATGGTCAGCACAGTGTTTCAAGGGAGACTCCCCAGCCACTTCCCTGTCATGCTAGAGAAGAGCAGCAGTCAGCTGAAACCAGTTCGGCGGCACTATAAGAGCCTGTTCAGGTGTCCTGCACACAGAGGGCTCAGGCATAATGGGTATGTTTGTAAACTGTTTGGTACAAGGCACCAGAATTCCCATTAATGTCAATGTTCTTTTTGTTTCTGGTACTGTGGCTTGGATTCAGAACCTCATGCTTTCTCTCAGCTTGCTTGTTCACTGCTGGTGCTCAGCCAGCAGTCATGCCTCCAGTCTGGCATTTTGCTGGTTAGTTGGAGATGGAGTCTTGCAGACTTTTCTACAGAGCATGGCTTCAAACTACTCATCCTCTGATCTCAATCTCTCAGCCTCCTGAATAGCTAGGATTACAAACATCACCCATCACCAACTTTTTGTTCTTTTTAAGTATATCCAGGGATGCAGAACTTTTTAGAAAAGTATACATTTCTCATTAAACAAATAAACTAACAAAGCTTATATTGTTAGCCATAGTAACTAACCTCTTTTCATTGGGTATTTGTGTTTACTATGTTAGGTTCTCATACACATACAGACATGGGCTGCACAGTGATAAATCTCTGTCAAACATGGGCCAGTATATGATGATCCCATAAGATTATGTTACATAACCACCTTAGTTGGCTAATACCCTTGTAGGTTCACACAGTGATGAAATCACCAGAAGATGCATTCTCAGAATGTATCCCCATATATGACTTTATAAAGCAGGTTTGTTAGTTCCATTTAAAGTGTCAGAACTGGGAGATAGAGTCATTTGCCCAGTGCCTGCTGAGAGCAGATGTGTCTGATCCTAGACGGGGGCTCACAGCCTTGCAGCTATATTGCTTCACAGGGTGTTCTATTGGGCAGTCAGATGTTTGGAGAAACTGATGGGACAGAAAAATCATCTTCCAAAGCTACTTCCACCAACTTAGGACACTTCTGGGAATACCATCAGAAATGTATATTGTTCCTAGAAAACAAGGACATCTAAATCTGCAGCCTTACCACATCCCCAGAGTTTTCACTGGATTCACATCTAAGTCAGTGGATTACTGTTGCTAGCTTTTGCTGGCTTCTGTGTGTGTGAGAGAGAGAGAGAGAGACAGAGACAGAGATTGACAGAGAGAGAGAGAAAGAGAGATACTACTAGGGTTTGAACTCAAGGTCTGGATGCTATTCCTTAGTTTTTTCCACTCAAGGATGGTGCTCTACATTTGAGCCACAGTTCCACTTTCAGCTTTCTGGTGGTTAACTGGAGATAATCCTACAGACTTTGCTGCGCAGGCTCCTCCTCAGATTTCGGTCTCCATAGTAGCTAGAATTATAGGCTTATGCCATAGGGCCCTGTTTTATTTTTTTTGAGTTTTGTTTTATTCTTCCTGAAATATATTATGCAATGAAGAGATTTGAATTATAAACTTTGTCATTCTTGTCTTACTTTGTCTGAAAATATTTTAATTCTGCCATTATCCCAGAATGACAGCTCAGCCAGCTATAATATATGGTGACATTTTGTTGGTGCTATGCCATTACCACCTGACCTTTTTATAGCTACTAGAAAGTCTATTTCCTTGTCCTTCCTTTGTAACTTCTCATTTTTCTCTCTAGTTATATTCAAGATCATCTCATTTTGGTAGGGTTTCTATAACTTTATTACAATTTATACAATGCAGGGTTTTTTCACAGATACTGCCTTTTTGTTTTCACTGTATCCTTCTATGCTATAGTCTTCATATTCTATGAGTTCCTTAATTTCTCTCAGATATGTAACTGTAACCTAAGCTGCCATTGAAGTCACGATTCTCCTGCCTCTGCCTCTCTAGTCCTGACATTTTAGACATGGCTGTGGCTTTTTTCAATTTTTTTTTGTTTCTGTACTTCTCCCTACTAGATTCTAAATAGTTCCTCACATCCAGTTTACTGATCCTCCGTTCAGTTCTTTCTAACCTGCTATTTATGCCTCCTGCTCATTTTTTTAATTACACTTCTAATTTTATTTCTATAGATTTTCACTTAGGTCTCTTTCAGACCTGTTGCTCTTTTTCATGATGTTCTTTCATGTGATCATTGTAAATACTTGTGAATATTTTAATTGTTTAAGCATTATTCAGATTGTTCTTGTGTCTGAAATCCTTCTGCCTTTTATGTCCAGTGGCTAGCATATTTGTTTGCACATGTGTTCTGGCAATTCTGGGATATGAGGTGATGTTCATCAGACCACTCCTCTTCCTTGGGTTGTTTCTGCATTTTCTTCTGCCACCTATCCTATGTGTAGAACAAGATCTTCCACCCTCTCTGATGATTCCTATAGGAACCAAGCCCACATCCAGTTGTTTAGGATGGTAGCTTAATGATAGACAGGGCCAAGGGTTCTTTTCTGACTTCTGATTTGTTAACAGTTATCATTTGAAATTGTATCTTTGTCCAGTTAGCTGTCTTTGCATCTATGAGTGGCACCCAAGTAGACTGTGATAGTTAAGTATGTTACTTATTGTTACAGTTACATTCTGAGAAATATGTCTCAGGCAGTTTTGTCATTGTGTAGACAACATAGAGTGTACTTCAACAGATGAAGGTGGCTGTGTTGTCACTATGAGATATAGTCTTCTAGGAGCATTGTGGTATATGTGGCTTGCCATTGACTGAAATGTTATGTGGCATGTGATGATAGGCTAGTTCGTCTTTTTATTACTTTGGGATACTTCTCCCCTAACCACCAGTGTATCATTTACCTAATAGACACTATGAAAGTTCATGTATTGGTCAAGTAAATATATGTTTGTATTTTCCACAATGCCTACCTCAGCACAGAATGAATAAGTGCTAATCAATTGACTGAATTGGAAACATAACACTTCACCTGCCACAAACCTTCCATTTAGTAACTTAACCAATGCCAACACACGTGAGTACCTACCTTAAAACCACACATACTGAGAGTTAGTTAGCTCGTCTAACCTTAACCCTGAAGATCTAAGTCAGAGAAATAAAATAAAATCTCTTTCAAATTTTCCACAGAGCCAAAAAGTAGAACTATGGAAATCTGTGCAAATGGGTCTATCACACCAATTTTGTTAGAAACATAAAGAGAATGGTTTGGAAGACAATGGAATAACTAAAAAGAATTTGTTAGAATGTCATGAGAGGACATTTTTTATATACTCCATCAAGTGTTTAATACACTACATTTAAACATGAGTTTGTCCCTAAAAAAGGACAAAATTATAATGCAAATTATTTATCTATGTCATATAAAACAATACTCATTTACTTCTGTGAAGTATATTAATGATAGCCTAGAAGTTTCTGTATAAAGCTAAGTATTTTCATCATTCTTTACCTATTTGAGAAAAGACTATTCTCTTACTGGTGACCCTGGAAATACGCTGGTGTGTGGAGACAAGGCCAGCACCCATGATGTTCTGGGCTCTAGACCACAGGCATGTAATACTCCTAGCTACTCTGGATCTCGACCAAGTCTGACCTAGGGTGAAATACAAATGATTAGAAGAAAATGCATAGCAGAAAATGCAAGCAAGGCATCTTGATTACTAAGGTAGGAGATCATGAGATGCTCCATTGAGGAAGGTCAGAAAGCAATCATTGTATCCCTGCTATCATCTTGTATGTGTGTTTAGCTCTGGTTTCTCTGTATAATGTCAGTTCCTAACTTCCTTTTCTACTAATAGTCAACTAGGTTTTTTAGGCCTACATTCCTCACTGAATTCATTTCTTATTATGAGGAAGTAGATATAACATCAAATTTGCCATTTGAGCCATGCTTAAGAGTGGCATTAAGTACATGGCAGTGTTGTGCAACCATCACCGCCATCCTTCTCTAGAACTTCACATTTCCCTAGACAGAAACCAGACCCATTAAACACTAACATCACATCCTCCCAACCCCAACCCTGGCGATCTCTAGTCTACTTTGTATCTCTGACTCCACTTCCCTAGACACCTCATATAAATGGAGGGATGCACTATCTGTCGCCTGTTTCTCCAAGCACGTGTTCTCAAGGTACCTCTAGTGATCCATCAAAGCTCAGACCATTTTTCTATAGTCATTCAGGTCTTTCTTTATAAGCCAAAGTAGAGGTTCTCTAATCTTTAGCTACATAAATAGCAATACCAGTTGTTACCTATAAAGCCTAAACTGTTGTAAACAACTTTCCTATATAATTTTTCATCTAGTCATGAGTCTGTCTTCTGTAACACAGAATGAGAACCTGGATCACAGATTAAGGACTATCCCAGGATTCTGTAGCTGAGAAGTAGATGTTCAAGCCTCGCTCTGAAACAGAGGCTAAAAGAAAAGTTCCCCAGAGCAGTTATTTCCATATACTTTGGGTATGAGGACTCAGAACCACAGCCCACCATGCAGGGTGTCAGGACAAAACTCCGCCCCCCCCCCAAAGTGCTAGAAGTTGGAGGGAGTAGTGGGAATAAACACCTGAGGGTGCTTTGAAACTTCCCATGGACTTGGCAAAGCATTTGATGTTAGAAGGACTTCATGCTTACAAATCGTGTATCTCTAAGGAACTCTTAAGTTGCCAACTAAAGCTGAGTGGGAGCCATGCAGGCAAGAGTGACCCAGCTAGTGTCCCTCTCCTCGCCCCTGGCCCTGCCTCTGTCACAGCCTAGACTAGAGTTGTCTCTCCCAAAGCAGAAATTGCCAGAGCAACCTTTTGGTCTAGTTTCCTACAACTGACTCCACAGGACAGAATCCCTCTGGGAAATAATCATCAGCCTGGAGCAACAACAGTCAAAAGCAGTCTGAAGTTTGCTGTCTGCTGACTTGTGAACTGGAGGGACACAGGCTCCGAAGCGTCCCTTAGGCCAGGCATTCTGAGAATGAAACTGGGAATCTTAGGGCTAGTGTGTGTGTATGGGGAAGGGGCAAAAGATCAGAAGGGGCACAGAGTATCTTCTACAAAGTTCAAAATCTCTGGCTACAAGATGGCTCTTAAGGGTCCTGCCAAGCTACTCTCTGCCCTATGAAGCGCTTGATCCTCTCTCCTAGTATCATGCATCAGAAATTCATCTTGGGCCTCCACCTGCCTCAGCCTTCCCTTTCATCTCAAGTAAGTGAGTCTAGAAATGCTGGCTGAGGGTGGCTTATGTCCTGAAGCTGGACAGTTGGCTCTTAGGATGCTGGAATTGAAACAAGCCCCAGAGTCTACCCAGTTACTGCAAGGCTTAGGCTGGAATCCTAGACTCTACTTCCCATACCTGGGAAACCACTACTCCAGCTTTTATAGAAACCCCAGAGCATGTAGTCTTGCTAGCATTTGTTCTTTTGGGTTGGTTTGTTTTGGGGTTTTGTTTGTTTGTTTGTTTGCTTGTTTGTTTTTTATCAGTCGTGGGGCTTGAACTTTGGGCCTCGTTGCTATCCCTGAGCTCTTCAGCTCAAGGCGAGCACTCTGTCACTTGAGCCACAGAGCCACTTCCAGTTTTCTGATGGTTAACTGGAGATAAGAGTCTCATGGACTTTCCTGCCAGGCTGGCTTTGAATCACAGTCCTCACATCTCAGCCTCCTGCATAGCTAGGGTTACAGGCTTGAGCCACCAGTGTCCATAGTAGAGGCTCTCAATCTCTTTTTTTTTTGCCAGTTGTGGGGCCTGAATGCTGGGCTCTTCATCTCAAGGATAGCGCTCTACCACTTGAGCCACAGCACCACTTCTGGCTTTTTCTGCTTATGGGGTACTAAGGAATTGAACCTAGGGCCTCATTCTTGCAAGGCAAACACTCTACAACCGAGCCACCTTCCCAGCCCCGAAGCTCTCTAATCTTTAGCTACATAAATAGCAATATCAGTTTTGTTTATATTGTTATTTTATTGTTATTATTTTTATTGTTTATTTTTATTGTTATTATAAAGCTGATGTACAAAGTAATTACAGTTACATAGGTCAAGTAATGAATACATTTCTTTTTGGAGTGTCCCCCTGTATCATTGTAACTGGGGTGAGGTAGTATCTCACTGTAGTTGATTTACATTTCCTTCATGACAACTGATACTCATTTTTCTGTTACCTATTTATATTGCTTCTTGAGAGGGTTGAGAGGAATGTCTTATCAAATAATTTGCCCTTGTGTGTGTATGTGTCTATGTATCTATGTGTGTGTCCGTCCTAGAGCTTGAACTCAAGGCCTGAACACTGTCCCTGGTTGGTTGGTTGGTTGGTTGGTTGGTTGGTTGGTTGGTTGGTTGGTTGGTTGGTTGGTTGGTTTTGCTCAAAGCTAGCAGCTAACATTCTACCACATGAGCCACACCTCCACTTCTGGCTTTTTGGTGGTTAATTGGAGATAAGAGTCTAATGGAGTTTTCTGCCTCGACTGGCTTTGAACCATAATCCTTAGTTCTTAGCCTCCTGAGTAGCTAGGATGATAGATGTGAGCCACCTGCACTTGGTTTCATTTGCCCCATTTTTAATTGGATTAGTTGCTTTTGTTGTTGTTGTTGGGTTCCTTACATAGTCTGGATATTAATACATTATAGTGTTAATCAAAAAAAGTAATTTGCTTTTTAAAAAGAAGGAGCAATCATGGTGGCAAATAACTGTAATCAGAAGGCTGAAGTGGAGAATCTGGAGTTTAAGGCCAATCTGGACTTCATCACAAGTTCCAGGATAATATAGTGAGATTCTGCCTCAAAAAAAGAAAATCTAAGAACATTTCACTAATAGTCACCAGACCCTAAGTCTTATTGTCAAAATCTCATTATCTCCCCTTCCCTTTTGGCATTTTTTTAAATAGTTAAAGTAACAAGGGAAAATATTTACATTGTTCCAAATATTTATTTAAATCATCCTCATTCTGTGCAATAGTCCGTCATTCTCCCTGACTTCTTTCTACTTAATGTTTCCAGCCAAAGCTCACTATTCTTCAATGCTCCCGAGTAAGAAAGCTCTTGCTATCTTCAGACTGACACATTTTCCAAGTCCATTTAAGAAGGTTAAAAGAAAAACAAGTATGACTACCCCCACCCCACCCCTGCAACCCTCAAAAGTATATTCCTCTATCCAGTAAGCCGTACAAGGGAAGGATTGTAGGACACAGGAATAGGCAGCAGACTGAGGTTGACAACCACAGTCCAAGAATATGAAATGGAAAAGTCCAGAACTGAACAATTCATAGGTTTTGAATTGTACATTACTCTGAGAATCTCAAGGAAATTTCATGTCGTCCACTCTGCCCCACCCAGGACTCAGGGCATCCTTTGTCCAGCGAATGCAGGCTGTATATACAGGCCACACCTCACTGAGCAGCCTTCTCAGACAACTGCATCCCACAGTGCTTGTGTTCTGATAGACGTTACTTTACTTAACAATGATGCAATGCTTAAAGCATAGCGACTCTGGCAAGTTTAACTACATAATTGTCATTGTATTTTACTCTTGTTTGAGTGAGAGTGTATGAACTCTGGGCCTCGTGCTCTCCCACTTGGCTTTTTCACTGAAGGCTGGTGTTCTACCACTTGAACCACACCTCCATTTCCAGCTTTTTCTGGTTAATTGGGGATATAAGTTTCATGGATTTTCTGCCTAAGCTGGCTTGGAACTGTGATTTTCAGATCTCAGCTTCCCCAATAGCTAGGATTACAGATGTAAGCCTCCAGCTCTTGTTAATCTTTTTTTTTTTGAGGGGGGGGTGGTCGTGGAGCCTGAACTCTGGCCTGGGCACTGTCCCTCAGCTCTTCAGCTCAAGGCTAGCACTCTACCACTTGAGCCACAGCACCACTTCTGGCTTTTTTTCTTTTTGCTTATATGGTGCTGAGGAATCGAACCCAGGGCCTCATGCATGCAAGGCAAGCACTCTACCACTGAGCCACCTTCCCAGCCCTTGTTAATCTCTTAATATACCTAATTTATACCTTACATTTCACCAGAGGCAGCTGAAATAATACAGTATCTATCAGGTTTGATGCTGTCCATAGTTCTTAATATGACCCTACCACTCCTGACAAGGGATGATGACTGTATGAAGCAGTCATCTGAGATGCTGATCTCTGTATTAACACAGGAATACCTCCCTCATTCAGTCCTCACAAGCCCTAGAAAGTAAGTATTGTCAGTTTCACTCTAGAGGTCACTGAGTCACAGGAAGTTACATAATCTGTTCCAGATCTCAGGTAGTGAAGCATGGAGCAGGAATTGGAGCTAGATTTAACCACAGTCAGCTTCTCTTCTTTCTACTTCACCCCATTCATCTCCTGATGGCAAGAGAAATATGGAACTAGTCCCTCTCCACCCTTTGTCTTCTAACTTTGGGCCTCTTGCTTTAAGTCCACACCATCTCAAGAAGTGGTGCATGAAACTGACCCCTCACCTTGTCACGGTGTGCTGATGTGGGCTCCAGACCGAGCTTCTGCATCAGACAAGCGGGGGAGCAGAAGAGCCAGCTGGGGAAACCCAGCTTTGTCACTGTGTACGTGGAACTCCCCTGGGTCTGCATCTTGAGTAATCCCCGAAGGAATAGGTGGCGTCTGCAGTGCCCATGGCCATGCACGGTCTATTCTGGGAGGTGTTGGCCACGCCATCCAAGAACATGAAGTAGCTGCTCTGCCACAGATGGCAAGGCAGACTATTGTGGATGCTGTAGGAGCTGGGTTTGGGCTGGATGGCAAGGAAGGGTTTTATTTCAAGTTCAGATCCTGTTCGGTTGCCAGGGTGAACCGCGTGCTTATATAAGAGAAGTGTTCCCTTCCTTGCTTGCTCTCTGACCCACTGTTCCTTCCTTCCAGTGAAGCTCCATAACCCTGAGTCCTTTAAGAAGAAAGATCCTCATTGGCGTGCTCTGAACTTGGAGCACTAGTATTCTGCTATACTTTTGGTGATGGTTACTTTTATCACATAGGAAGAAAAACAAGAAAGGATTGGGGAGAAATGCCTTTTGTTTTCTTTTAGGTGCTTATTACATAGCTTTTAAAGTTAGGACTAAGTTGACACATAAAAGTGAACGCATTCATGGGTTGCCTTGTGATGTTTTGGTGTATGTATATGAGATACCTTAACCAAATCCAGGAGCTCCACCAATGCAGTCAGGTTCTGTTTCTTTGTGATGAGAACATTTGTGCATTATTAATACAGTGTGTTTTTAACTATCTTCATCCTGCAAGGAATACCAGAACTTGTCCCACCACGCCAACTACAACTTTGTCTCTGTCCACCAGTCTCTGTCTATCATGCCCTCCCCAGTCTGGTATACTGTCCCTCTACTCTGCCTCTATGAGATCAGCTTTTTTAGAATCCAGTCATGGAGAGAAAGAGAACAGTTGCATATCTTTCTATTTCACTTAGCACAGAGTCCTCCACATTCATCCATCCATGTTGCCACAAATGAGAAGGTTCCTCCTTTTTTGAGACTGAATAGTATTCCACTAAGTAGACATCTACCACATTCTCTTGACCCATTCACCCACTGATGGGAACTTAGGTGAGTTCATGTCCTGGCTATTGAGAATGGTGCTGAAATAAACAGAATGTAGGTGTCTCTTTCACATAATAAGTTCGTTTCCTTTGGATACATACCCAGTAGTGGGATTGCTGGATATCCTTTAAACATCTTTATCACTGATCCAGACCTGACTGTTCTTGACACCTACACATTCTTGTTTGGGGGCTAAAGTTAGGACTGAGAGGAGGAGGTGCCAAAACACAGGGTCCCTCCTTGCAAGTTTGTCGCTCTATCCTGCCAGCCCCTCACAGACTGCCGGCGGTCCTGGCTCTCTTTCTGCTTGAGCAGCTGGACTTGTAAAGGATGGTAGAGGTGGGCGGGCCTTGGTAGTCACAGTGGAGCAGAGAAAAGGTTTGAGTCATGCTTCTGGACTTGGCTTGATGACTGGACTTCCTAGAAGAGGTGTGAATGAGAGGCTGGGAAGAACAACTGAAGTGGGCGGAGACACACACACACACACAGCTGGGTAGCACAACTCATTCAGAAGCTGGTAGGTGGATGTTTATGGCTGCCTTGTGTCCTGTTTGTTAAGCCCTCAGCAGGCAGAACAATCAGAATTCCTTTTGCAGGACAAACAACATCATCTCTGTGCCCAAAGGATATAGTAGAAGGAAAAGTGTTATGTTTGTTTGTGCCGATACTGGGGCTTGACCTCAGGGCCTGGGTACTATGCCTGAGTTTTTTTATTCAAGGCTGAGGCTCTATCACTTGAGCCACAGCTCCACGTCCAGCTTTTTTCATGATTAATTGGAAGTAAGAGTCTCTCAGACTTTTATTCCTCGGCTATCTTTGAACCTTGATTTTCAAATCTCAGCTTCCAGAGTAGCTAGGATTACAGGCATGATGAACCACCAGCACCTGGCTTGTACTGATTTCTCAGTCTCCACTCTCTTATTTTCCCAACTATCTAACTCCCCAATCCACTTTCTAATGGGCCTGTAAGCAGGAAAGACCTGTGTGGTAGTCCATGCCTGTCATCCCAACTACTTAGAGGCAGAGATCAGGGAGATCAGAGTTCAAGACCAGCCCAGCTAAAAGTTAGTGAGACACCCCCTCACCCCATCTTAAGAAACAAGCTGGAAATGTTGATTCATGCTTACAATCACAGCCATATGGAGGCCATAGATGGAAGGATTGCAGTCTGAGGCGGAAACCCTATTTGAAAAAAAACGGGTTCAGGCATGGTCTAAGTAGTGAAGTAACTATCTAGTAAATGCAAGGCCCCAACTTCCACAAGTACCACAAAACAAGAAAAGAAAAGCTTATTTGGGAACACAGTTTAGAAATTTTGAGTCCATGACCTACTCACTCTATGGCATTGGGCTTCGATAGCACCTCATGGCAGGAGCACATGGTACAAGAGGCTCATTTGCCTCGTGGCAGGGCATGAAGAGAAGAAGGAGGAGGAGGAGGAGGAAGACGACGACGACGACAAGGAGGACGAGGAAGAGGAAGAAGAAGAGGAGGAAGAAGAGGAAGAGGCTGAGGTTTATTATCCCCCTTGAGGTCATGCCCCCAGTGACCCAACTTCCTCCCCCTGAGTTGGGGACAACGCTTGCAACAAGTGGGCCTTTGGGAAAACATTCTCGACCCAAAAAACAGCACTGAGGTTAGAGGAATAGATAAATGTGTTTGATGTAGCTGCTCGGTATGATGATCAGTTGTTCCGCTCTGAAGCCAGGTTGCCTAGATTTTGTTTCTGGTTTAGTTTTATTCAAATAAAATTCATGTAATACAAAATTATACGTTTTGAAAGTATACAATTGAATGTCATGTAACACACTGCATGACCACTGCACTACCAAAACAGTGTCATCATTCCAAAGAAGGCCTTATACCATTAAGTAGTTCCTCCTTTTTTCTCCCACCATCCCTGCTAATTACAAATCTTTACCTGTCTGCATAAATTGCCTATTCTGAAGATTTCTTAGAAATAGAATTATGTAATGCATGATCTATTGTATCTGGCTTTATTTATTAGGGTTTTGAAGTTCATCACATTGTATCTAATTTTTTTCAGTACTGTATTCCTGTTTTATGGTCCAATAATGCTCCAGTGTATGGAAATACCACATTTTTATTCCCATTCAGCTGTTAGTGAGTATTTCCACCTTCTGATGATTGTGTACAGAGTTACCTGAAAGTTCTTGCACACGTTTTGTTTTTTTTGGGGGGGGGAGGGGTGTCCGGTCATGGGGCCTGACCTCTGGGCCTGGGCGCTGTCCATCAGCTCTTCAGCTCAAGGCTAGTACTCTACCACGTGAGCCACAGTGCCACTTCCGGCTTTTTTTTCTGTTTATGTGGTGCTGAGGAATCAAACCCAGGGCCTCAGGCATGCAAGGCAAGCGCTCTACCACTGAGCCACCTTCCCAGCCCCTTGCACAAGTTTTTATTTGGGCACCTGCTTTCAATTCTTTAGGATATATATATATATATATACATGTACACAGACACATATATATGAAAGGATCCTTCACATCTATCCCAGAGGACCACACAGAGACAGGCAGGCAGAGGAGAAAGATTATTATAAGGTTTATTAGAGGAGCCATATTTCCCCCAAGAGGGAGCACATGGCACCTGTTCCTATCCAGGTGTCAGGAGGGTCTGGTGGCAGGAAGTGAGGTAGGTGGGTGCTCAGGTGGGTCTGGGTGGAGAAAGAGAACGTGGCCAGCTGTAGAGCGGGAACTCCAGGGCAGAGAGAAACTCAGGTATGGGAGGAGCTGAGGACCAAAGGTGGGCATAATGCTGACGATATACACATACTTGCACATGTGTGTGTATGCATATACATACCCAGCTATTGCGGGGTCATGTGGCAATGCTATGCTTAATGTTTTGAACATAGTGGGTCTTGAAGACTTCAAGACCCCACTATGGGTTTTTGCCTGGCTTTCAATCCAGCACTGCACCTATGAGCTATGTGAGCTTGGATGAGTTCATTATGCTGTCTGTGCCATTTTCCTCAGCTCCATAACAAAGACAATAATGCTGTTTACCCAGTGGAGCTTGCTGCTTAAATGAATTAATGTGTGCAAAGAGTTCAGACCAGTGTATGGTAGATAAGACGGGCTACTCTCCCTGTGGGGCATGGGGTCAGACAGGTGAAAGACTGAGGAGCATTAGGGTTAATAAAAGGCTTCACCTAGCAGGCTCAACCTTCCAGGTTTGATCCCCAGTACCAAAAAAAAAGGTTTCAAAGCCAGGTGCCAGTGGCTCACATTTGTAATCCTAAATACTCAGGAGGCAGATCTCAGGATCTCTGTTCAAAGCCATCCCCAGAAGAAAAGTTCATGAGCCTCTTAGCCAGCAAAAAACTAGAAGTAGAGATATTATTCAAGTGGTAAAGTGCTAGCCTTGAGCAAAAAAAAAGCAAAACAACAACAAAAAAAAACAAGCAATGAGTTCAAGACCCTGAGTTCAAACAGGTACCAACAAAAAGAAAGAAAAAAGATTCAAATGCAGGGTTAGCTATCACGGACACCCCTCCAATGAAGAAATCCTTTTTTCTTACCTAGTCATGGATAAGCTGGGAGAGTCACCACTCTGTGAGCCTGTGGCTTTCATGGTAAAACACTCTTTGAGACTGAGGAGACCAGGACCTTCCACTCATGAACAGCGTCTGTTCATAGCCTGAGCTGGGCGGGGAAAAGGAAGAAGGATCCGGAGCAGGTTGTATCTGAGCCTGGGAGGGGATGAGGCTGGCCCAGCCAGCGCGGTCATGGGCATCTCAGGGTGATTCTCTGAGGCGCTGCAGGGCTGAGATGCTGGCTTCTGCCGGCCCAGCTCCTACATCCCAGGGGCCTGGCCTTCTGGCTTTCTGGAAGCAGGCACAAGGTAAGAGTGAGAAAGAGCAGAACAGGATGGCCACGCCAGGCTGGGAAAGAGAAGGAAAAGAGACGCCAGTGAGACTCAGGCAGTATGAGGAGGCCCTGAAGTGAAGGCTGTGGGCTCAGAGGACAACATGGGACTGTCATGTGTTCCTGGAGGGAAGGAGTGACCCAGATGCCAACCCACCTGAAGCTTCTTCATACAGGGCTCTGGAGAAGCCAAGGCCTCGCCTGCCTTATTTCTGGCCTCTCTTGCACAGGCTGGGGGCAGACAGAGGAGCTCAGCCTGGGTCTCCTGCTCTGCTTCAGCTTCTTTTTTTGTTGTTGTTGTTGGTTGTGGGACTTGAACTCAGGGCCTGGGCGCTGTCCCTGCGCTCCTCAGCTCAAGCCACAGCGCTACTTCCCGTTTCTAGTGGTTTATTGGAGATAAGAGTCTCACAGACTTTCCTGCCCAGGCTAGCTTTGAACTGCGATCCTCAGATCTCAGCCTCCTGAGTAGCTAGGATTACAGGCATGAGCCACCGGCGTCCAGCTGCTTCAGCTTTTTGATCTGAGGCCAAAGGCCGAGGTTGCAGCAGCTGGCAAGGAGTTCCTGTGGCTCAGAAACTGCCTGGGCCTTCATTATTCAGAAGAGAAATGTCAGTGCCTAGATCCGGCAGGTGTCGGATCCCTGCCCTGCAAACTGTCAGCCCTGCCACTGCCACCTCACACATTCCAGAATTACCCAGGTGACCATGACAACCAGGCCTCCACCACTGTAATAAAGCAGGACACTCAAGTCCCTCTCCGCATGGCCCATGTGTGACACATGTGTGTACGGCATCTCTAGTATACGCTTTCCAGGGTTTCCTGTGGCCTACAGGCATGCTGAGGGTGAGATTCCCCTCCCCCAGCCCGGCCTCCGCCCCCCTGTGCTGCCAAGTGCCCTGCAAACACAGTCTCTTTCTGTGCCATGGAAAAGGTAGAGAGAAGTGATGGCATTGGTTTCAAACCTTGTCTGCTTATCAGAATCACCTGAGGAAGTCCAGGTTCTGCCTTCTGGCTGCCTAATAAGATTCTCCCCCATCCCTAGTGGCCTTCTGTGGACAAACAGATCATGAAAATGTGATATATATACATATATGTGTGTGTGTGTGTGTGTGTGTGTGTGTGTGTAAGTTTTGTTCATCTATCGAGAAGAATAGTATGCCATTTGTAGGGCATAAACCTGAAAAAAAAAATTATGCCAAGTAAAGTAAGTCAGACTCAGAGAGACAAAGGGTATATGTTTTCTCTCCTGTGCCACACCTGTAAACATGCACAGGGTCATGCTATACATGCAGACGTATTAACTATAGCATGGTATCGGCAGGGGAGGGTTCCAGGACTGTGACTCCTTAAGACAACTAACCTACTGTTTAACAAAATGAATACCAGGAAGCTGGAACATGTGCTGTGGGGGGTTTGAGGTCAAGAAGCGGGGACGGGATGAATGGGGAGGGGAAGGTGGTTGAATGCAGTCACAATACATAATACATGTGAAAATGGAGCCAGGCAGTGTGAGGGGCTGGGGTTGGGAGAGACAGGGAAATACGATAAAAGGGGTTATGCTGACCAAGATGCAGCATACTTATCAACTGAAATGTTTGTGCAACTCCTTAAAAGAAAATACAAAAAGACTCCCTAACTAAGGCTATCAAATCTATGGGAAGCTCCTTGAGCACTGTGATGTCCAGTGGGGCCAGCCAGCAGTCTCCATTATCCAAGCTAATGGTTCCCTGAACCAACACCCACCCCACCCTGACATTTTTAAGCTGTGGATCCTTGTTGGTAAGTGATGCTTCTGCACTGAGCTGGCTGTCAGTGCTGCACCCAAGTTCAGCCTCGCTAGCCCCGGAAGTCTGGTCTGGTCCTGGCACCCACACTGATCATCACCCACATGCTTCTCTTTCCCTTTCCAGGACACTCAGGACCAGCCACTGTTACCGAATCACCTACCGCCACATGGAGAGGACATTGTCCCAGAGAGAGGTCAGCAGTGTCCACCAGGCTGTGCAGGAGGCTGTGGTGCAGCTGCTGGGCGTGGAGGGCCGCTTCTGATATCGCCGCCCCGCCCAGGCCGTGGTGCCAGCATTTGCTGAGAGCAGAACAGGCATTGTTTGGAATTAGAACATCAGTTACCTTTTGATAAATGTGTAGGTTTTAGGACTTTCAGAAATAAAGGCTCACTCTTGATAAAATGTTGACACAGCATTTGTCTTTCATTTGGGGGAAGGGGGCAGAGAGCAGTCATATAAGAGTTTCCTCCTATTCCTCTTAGAAACACTCTGCTGGTTGGCTCCCAATGTGGTTAATTGGTCCCTGGGTTGCATTAAGCACCAGGCATGATTTCTTGCCTGACAGACTCTTCTACCCATGTACTGAGTGAAGCCACACAAAGGGGCATCAGAAACTGGAAACATATAGGCTTACCTCATTTCTGTAGACTCTGTTTTATTGTAGTTTGAAGATACTTCAAACTTGAAGATACTTTACTTGAAGATACTTTACAAATTGAAGTTTTGTGGCAATGCCATGTGGAACAAGTCTGTCATACCAGCCTCATTTTCCCAATCGCACAGATGAGCATTTGCAAGTTCTAGAAATGTTTCCTTCCCTCCCTCCCTCCCTCCCTTCCTTCCCTCCTTTCTTCCTTTCTTCCTTCCTTCCTTCCTTCCCTCCTTCCTTCTTTCCTTTGCAACTCAAGGCCCCTTGTTCTCTCACTTGGCTTGCTCTCTCATGGCTGGTACTGTACCACTTGAGCCAAGCCTCTAGCCTGGCTTTTTGCTGGTTAAATGGAGAAGGCATCTCACAAACACATTTCTGCTTGACCTGGCTTTGAACTGCAATCCTTCAGGTCTTGGCCTCCTCAATTGCTATGATTACCAGCATAAGCTCTGGTGCCCAATTAAGCAATTCTGGGGCTGGGAAGGTGGCTCAGTGGTAGAGCACTTGCCTTGCATGCCTGAGGCCCTGAGTTCGATTCCTCAGCACCACATAAGCAAAAAGAAAAAAAACGGAAGTGGCGCTGTGGCTCAAGTGGTAGAGCGCTAGCCTTGAGCTGAAGAGCTGAGGGACAGTGCCCAGGCCCAGAGTTCAAGTCTCACAACCGGACCAAAAACAAAAAACAAAAAAAAACAATTAAGCAATTCTGTGTGGTGTGGTGTGGTATAGTTGTGTGTGTGTGTGTGTGTGTGCATGCACATGCATGCACTAGCAGTGGGGCTTGAACTCAAGACCTGGATTACTGGTCTGTGTACCTTAGTGTTTTTGCTCAAGGTTGGAACTCTACCACTAAAGCCACACCTCCAGTTCTAGCTTTTTTTATAGCTTTTTTTTAATTAAAGATAAGAATCTCTTGACTTTCCTGCCTGGGCTGGCTTCAAACCAGAATCCTCAGGTTTCAGCCTCCTGAGCTGCTGACCTAGCAATATTTTCTAATTAAGGTCAAGTACAGAGTTTCTTAAATATAACACTTCTGTATACTTAATAGATGATAATATAGCATAAAAATAACAACTGCATACACTGGGAAAGCAAAATTGCATGTGACTTGCTTTTTGGCGGTATTCACTTGGCTGGAAACAGACCTCACTATCTCTAAGATATGCCAGCCTGGACAGGAAGACTTCTGTATCAGCTGCCATTCCTTTCTCCCTTCTTTGTTTTGCAAAGGGCAGACTTCAAAGAGGCCACTAATGAAATGCCAGGGCCTCCCTTGAAAGTGAAGGGAGTCACACTCTGAGCCAGGCAAGGGATTTATTTACTTTTCATCAACCCTGGCCTTTGAGTCAGCCCTCTGGCCCTGGGCTTGGGCCTTGCCTTCTGCCCCAGCTCCACTGCCAAGGAAAGAAAGAAGCAAGAGCTACCCTGACTCTGGGAGGCACACAGAGAGCTGGTTTCTCCAGCTCCCTTCCAGGCTTGGCCCAGCAGGAGGCCTCTGTTTTGGGAAGCCGACCTTTAAGGGAGAATCTGGGGCTTTGATGTCCCCTTCCCATTGCAGGCGCTTTGTAGTCTGCCTGCTTCACTCATGACCAGTTTTCATAATCAGATTTGGTCTCTGGCAAGATGCTGGAGGCTGCTGGAGGACTGTGAGTGCTGGGATAAATATTTGATGAGGGGTGGCCATTATCAGGGAGGGGTGGGGGAGCTGCTTTCCGAAGGGAAGCAATGACTTTAATCGCTTCTTGCATCTTCTGAGTTATTAATGTGCACTTTGCCCTTGGATTTTCAAGTGAATTAGGGAAGCCATACCCTATGCTTGGAGCCTCAAGCCTGCCTGGGGTCCTGGGGCTCCCTTGCTGAGATCCCAGCGGTGGGTGACTTGAGTGCAAACACATAGTGCGATTAGCTGTTCCTCTTTTGGCAGCCATTTCTGTTGAAGTCTTGGGCTGTTTCCAGACAACTGTTTAGCCCTATGACTGGTGGATACCATGCATTTGCTAACCTGAGCAATACTTGCCAGACTTGTGCCAGGGGCATAAGTGATTCTGGGGCCTGGTTTCTCAATCATTCCTCTCAACTGTTCATGATGCAGAATTAACTGTTACCTAAAGTTACCCTGTGAGAGGGCAGAGACCTAAGGAAGTCACAGAACGTGCTCAAATACACAGCAAGGTGGGGGCAGGCCTCTTGCTCCAACCTATGGCTGCCACATGAAGAGTATCTGTCAGAACAAGGATACAGGATCTGTGCCCTCTCCTCCCCGAGACTTCCTTCTACTTTTGTTAGTTTCCAGGTCTAAATTGACTTCCTGGCTCTGGCCCACTGGCACTGTGCGGGAAGTGGACCTTCTCTGCCATCAGAGAGCCCAAGGCACCACCTAGCTCTTGATGTTTTCATAGGATTCACACAGGGAAATGAGATAAGAAAGGGAGAATAACTTGATCCATGATGTGAGCAGCCACTTTGCAGTTCTAGAAACGCGAGCCCATATGCACTTGGGGCCTGATGCCAGAGCCATCACTATGGTCTCTGGAGAGGCTCGCTTTCCTCTTTTGTCCAACAATGCCCATGCTGAGGACTGATGTGCCACACTGAGGAAACAGCACTCAGTAAGAGACCCTTTCACATGATTACTTAGAAGACAGAGTCTCTTAGCACCAGAACAGATTCCAAGGATGTCCTCTTGTCTGTACATGAGGGACCGGAGCTGGAAGGGACAAGACACTTGCTCAGGACATCATAGCCACTGGTGCAAGAGTGTGATCTAGAATCAGAGTTTTTCAGGAGCATTTCCTTAACTTCACATTGTATCAGACATCATGAGCATGCCTTTAGGTGGTTGGGCTCTTCAGAGCCTTCACTTAAGGATCGGAGTCCAGTTGAGATGACAAGGAAAGCCGGAGAGGCCTGCTTAAAGAACTGAGCAAGTGGTGACTTGATCATTAGAAGTGTCGTGGCACCTAGTCTCTGGAAACCCAGTTCTGTGTGAGGGCTCTCATCCCTTTTAAGAATGATCCCCAAGACCACAACCTGGCACTGGAAATTGAGTGCACAGGTCACTCATTCTTCTAGCAAGCTTCGAAAAACACAAGTACACTGAGATCAGCAGTGCCAGTGACTCAAATGTCAGTGATAAATTGTGAGCACTGGAGCTGGGCAGGGGCAGGTGTGGGAATCCCAGGGGCCCAATAGCCACTTGTGCCATCATCCCCCCTCTGCTTTTTCCCTCCCTGGGGCCCTGCTGGACCTGTCCCTGTGCTATGCCCTAAAGTGATTCGTCTCAGAGCCATCAGGGTCGCTTAGCAATGAATAAAATGAAGGCCCTTCCCCACGGAAGGCCCTGTCGTTTTCATTTATAAAGCAAGTGCTTTGTGCAATAGGTGCTAATAAAAGTTACTTTAAAAAATACCTGAGAGGATTAAAGAGCGCATGAGCAGCCTCTCAGTGCCCCGCAGCAGGCTCTGCTCTCCCAGATGCCACATGGTACACATGTGCACCCTCACTTCCCATGCCATAGCTCTCCATCCCCGACTAACTACGCACACAGCTCTAGACAGCTGCTCACTCCTCACCAGGGCCCTGGGCCCTTTACCATCTGCAGGTTACAGACAGTTGGTGTCTCTGTCCTCAGGTCAGAAGCTGTTCATTTTTACTAAATGGGAACAGGTTTTTTTCCCCCCTGGTTTTTATTCCCTAAACAATAAACCATAACTGTTCACACAGCACTTGCATTATATTGGGTATTATAAGTAATCTACAGATGATTTGAAGTATAAAGGATGATGTGTGGGGGGGTTTATGAAAATATGACAGCATTTCGCATAAGGGACTTATGGGCTTAATATCCTTGGAGGATCCCAGAACCAATGCCCCTTGGATCCCTGGGGCAGCTGTCTGCTGCGGCTGTGGAGGCTCTGTCAACACCAGTCACATGCTAGTAGAGTACCAGGCAGGGGTTCATTCATGGTCTTTAGGTGTGGCTCTCTGCATTGCTTCAGCCCAATAAGGAGTAGAGGCCACTATTTCCTTGTGAGAGGTGGAACCATGAACAAGGCAACAAGGCCCAGCCCTGCCAGAGTTCCCATGCATTGTCTCAATTCTACCCTCACGCCTCACGCAACTCCCCCTTTCCCGGTGAGATATGGTCATGCCCAAGGAGACGCTGCAGAGCAAGACTGCAGAAGAGACCTTTGACAGCTCTTACCTTTTCCTCATGTTCCTCCCATCACTCGCTTGGCCTTCCTTCTGCACCCTGGCAATCCTGGCAAAGGATGGTGAGCCACCACTGTGTATCATCCCCACCGGCACCTGGCTTTAGTCTCCAAGCTAGCAGCAACAGCAGGCAGACAAACCACAGGAGCCACTCAGTGAGGTTCGAGGCCTATGCTGTGGGGCTGTGGGGCCAGCAAGGGTTCCATGTGAAAACACTGGAAGCACCTCCTTATCCTCACAGTGGTTACTAACTGTCCATTGAAATGCCAGAAAACTGTCAGAATTGGAAAGGCTAGCTCCTGAGTTGCAGAGGAAACAGCAGAGCTGAGCAATCGGGCCCTACAGGTGTAATGGAAGGTCCCCAGAGGCTGTGAGATCCAGTGAGAATTAGAGCTTGCCCCTGACCTTGGCAGTCACTCACTCGAGAGCATCTTGACTCTTTCTAAGTGGCTTCTGCACCTAGAAATGCCTCCTTGTAAGCCACCAAACAAAACACGATAGTACCCCACTCGAAGGAGCAAAGCCACTCGGATGAGGTGCTCTGCTCTGGTGCTCTGTCTTGCTCAGGCTGTATTCGGCAGAATGGGTCCAAATCCAGCTCTGCTGTAGATATTCTTAATCCACTCAGACTTCATCTCAGATCTGAGATGGAGATAACCATCTCAGAAAAGCCTTCCTTATACATTTGCTTAAATGTGAACAGCCAACCAATCAAGAAAATTGTGTGTCTACTACTCACCAAAACTCAGGAGGGAGAGTCTGCATAAGTTCCATTTAGGAACTTAAGGTCTATCCTCCACCCTGGGTCCTCCCACTGGTGGGTGGTAGAGCTATGACTTAAGGCTTCTCTCTGTAAGATTAAAGACTCTGTCTTTCCCATTCTGTCAACCATCCCTTGAGAACTAAGCCAAGAAGGCATTCACCAGCCTGACGACACCTGACATCCCTTACACTCTACACAGAAAACAGTGAGGGCCATTCATAGCTCAAACTGAAGTCAGGGGTGTGTGTGTGTGTGTGTGTGTGTGTGTGTGTCTTTGTAATAGCTCCAAAGAACTGAAGTCAGGGGTGTGTGTGTGTGTGTGTGTGTGTGTGTGTGTGTATGTCTTTGTAATAGCTCCAAAGAACTGAAGTCAGGGGTGTGTGTGTGTGTGTGTGTGTGTGTGTGTGTGTGTGTGTGTGTGTGTGTGTGTGTCTTTATAATAGCTCCAAAGAAGTCTTGCCATTCTCACACATCAAAATGATGAAGAGAACATTTAGGAAAAATAAAGGCAGGCACTGAGGCTGGTGAAGCAACCAGGATGGATCTGAACAGGAAGCTGGTGCGTTTCCTTTCCAGCAGCCCCTTCCCAGCCTGGTCTCTGCTACAGCTTTGGCTAGGAGAAGTTCCTACTCAGAACACAGTGCTCGCCAGGGCTACCTGAAGGTCATGGTTTGCTGGCCACAGGGTCCCCCCTTCACTTCCAGCCAGGAAAGGACTGCAGAATGCAAGGCATGTGAGACTATAAAGGAATCTGTGAGATGTTTACCTGCCTTCTAAGCTATTGAGAGTGAATCATTTGAAGTCATCTACACAGACTTCCCTCCATTTCCATGGGTTCCATATCCTCAGATATACAGGATTAAAAGTATTCTAAAACAAAATTAGCCTATACTTAACAAGTACAAATGTTTTTCCTGTCAATGTTTCCTAAACAATACAGTAGAATCTATCATACATTCTCTCTCTATGTATACACATTATATTCTATAATGTATATATACTATATACTATTATAGTTACATAAAGTTAGTATGTAATATATAATATATATAACTATATACACAATACATTACAGTGTATCTAGAGATGACAAAGTACATAGGAGAACGTGTGTGATTCTATGCAAATACTACCCATTTTATATAAGGAACTTGAGCATCCTTGGGTTGGATATCCAAGATGGGGAGAGGATAGTCCTAAAAACAAGACCCTAGCTACACTGAGAGACAACTGTATTTTATCACAAATACTAAATAACTAAGACCAGACACTGGTGGCTCATGCCTGAAATCCAAGCTACTCAGGAGGCCGAGACTTGAGAATCACAGTTGGAGGCCAGCCTGGGCAAGAAAGTCCATGAGACTGTTATCTCCAATTAACCATCAAAAAGCCAGATGTGGAGGTGTGGCTAAAGTGGTTGAGTGCCAGCCTTGAGTGAAAACAAAACAAAACAAAGCCAAGCAAAATTGAGAGGCCCTAATTTCAAGCCCTAGTATAACAAACAAGCAAATAAACAAGTAGGGAGTCAAAGCACTGAAAGGGAAAGAAGAGAAGAGAACTAATTAATTTAATATTAAAATTAAAAACATTATAAGCTTAAAAGAAGGGAACACCTTTCCAATGTCAGGCAAGGATTTTTTTTGAGAAGACAAAGCATTAGTGAAGAAAAAAGTGACAAATGAATGGGCAAGCCATAGACTAGGAAAAATACTTGTAACACATATAATTGACAAATGACTTAAATCCAGATTATACAAAGAAGACCTATAATGCAAATAATCCCATTAACAAATTTAAAGGATTTTTGTTTTTATATTTGTTGTTCTATTTTAAATAAAGTATACTTTCCAGGAGCTCACACCTGTAATCCTAACTAGTCAGAGGGCTGAGATCTGAGAGTCACGGTTGGAAGCCAGCCCAGGCAGGAAAGTCTGTGAGACTTTTACCTCCAATTAACCACCAGAAAACTGGAAATGGTGCTGTGGCTCTAAATGTTGGAGCATCAGACTTGAGTGAAAAAGATTCAGGGACAGTACCCAAGCCCTTAACCAACAAAACAACCAACAGACTTTATCTAACTTCTTCATTAAAAAAAGATTTTGAACCTGACATGTAACTATAACCCCTCTGTATATCACCTTTATAAAAACAATACAAAATAAAATTTAAAAATCATTTTTGAATGACCAATAAGACCCAAACTTGTCCACATTATTAGTCATCAGAGAGAAGCACAAATGGAGTTAGAGAAGACACAAAACAAATATATAGTAGAAAATGCCAGTGGGAAGGTACCTGTCTGGGAAGCAATCAGCTGCAATTGGCACAAGGGGTGGAGAAGAGGAAGAAATGTTCTTTATCTTGAGAAGAGTATGTGTTTACATGGATGAATGCATCTGTCAAAACTCATCTAACTATAGCTTCAAGATATGTACCTTTTACTGTATGTAAATTACGCACAATAAAAGAGAGAGAAATTATTCATGCTACATCTCACAATGAAATAAGCACTATCGCTCCACAACTCAGTGTCAAGGGAGCAGGGCTTCCAGAAGAGATGGGCAGAAAGGGCTTCTGGGAAGACCCCAGCGACAAGCTTATTCTGAGTTAATGAGCTGCTAGGTATAGCGCTCTAACAGCCCTGAGGATGAGGAAGAAGAGGAGGAAGTCACAGAGTGGAACAGCAAGCAAAGAACAGATGGGGAGAAACAATGGGACCTGTCTCCCATCCTCTGGTCCAGTTCACATTGAGTGGCTCAGGCACGGAAAGGAGTGGGGAAAGGTGACCCAACAACCAAGATGGTGCCTCTGTTTGAACCATGTGGCTTCTCCAAAGTCCCAAGCCAGAGCTGTAAGGTTAGATGAACCCAGGCTGCTCTTCGACTCCTGCTGGACTATCATCTTGTTGAGACTCTTGTCCTCAGCAGGTGCTGGTGGATCATGTTTATAATCATATTTATTCAGGAGACTGAGATCTGCGGATTCTGGTTTAAGGTCAACCCAGGCAGGAAAGTCCATGCAACTCTTATCTCCAATGAACCCCTCCCCCTGCCAAAAAAAAAAAAGCCAGAAGAAGAGCTATGGCTCAAGTGGTAGAGTACCAGTCTTGAGTGAAAAAGATAATGGACAGCACCCAGGCCCAGAGTTCAATCCCCAGCACTAGAACAGCAACAAAAAGAATAGCATCCTGTGTCTATCCTCCACCCCCAAAATGAGGCTACAGCTTCTGCCCAGGCTTCTCAGCCCCACAGGAAATCCCTCTCCCACAGGAAGAAGAGACTGTGAACCTAGTTGTTATGGGCTGGAGAGACCAACAGCACTCTTGAACATGAGCCTGGCTCCCTTGGTAATGTGTCTGAGTTGTTCAGGTTAATGACCAGCTGCCCATAGCTGAGAAGTGCCCGCTGCCCAGCTGAAGGCTAATGATATCGCTATTGGATGTGAGCTGTGATTCTACCATGGACTAGCTGGAGATCTTGAACAGCTCTGAGCTTCTGTGACTTGATTTCCCCAAATGAAAACTGAGGCTACAAATCATGGTCACGGGATAGCTCAGAAAGCCTTTCATGAGCTCAGACACGAGAGGCTCATAGTTCTCACGCAATATGTGTCATGAGTGAATTAGTATTTTCCTTAATGCCTCATGTTGGGAAAATATCCTAGAATTAGATAGATAGTGACAGTTGCCCAGCTCTTTCAATCTGAAAAAAAAAAACGGAAGTGTAGACTGAAAGGTTGATTTAATGGCATATGAATTACATCTCAATGCAGAAGCTGTAAGAAAAGAGTTAAATATATATTTGCCATAATACCCAACAAAATCCCATTCCAAAGGTATTTCCCAAGAGAAACACGGTCGGGATTGGATCAAATTGGGCTGGCTCTGAGCAATGCGACCACTCTGAAGCCAGCAGCCCATATGCCTTTCCACCCTCCCCAAGGACAGTGACCACTCAGAGTTAGCTGGCAGCCGCCAGCAGAAGGGCCTAGGGCAGATCTTACCATCCATTTGTAACGGAGAGTGGCTTTTGGTGATTGCTAAACTGGAACATTCTGATGTCTGCTCTTTAGCACAGGAACCTGGCAGCCCCTTTGCTTTCCCTAGGAACAGGAGGGTCCTGACCTCCTCCTTAAGGCAGAAACATCTTACTATCAAATGAGTGCCTCATTGATCAGCAGGGAGCTGATGAGAAGTGCAGAACTCTGCTTTTCTCCCCCAGCTGCTAAATCTGAATTTTCATCTAGCAAGACCTGTTATGATCCATATGTGTCCTATGGAGCTGGAAAGACCGTTGCACTGATAATGTGTTCCTTTAAATCAGGCAGTGTGGGACTGCCCGCCACTGAGGCTCAGCCTCCAGCTTGCAGACAGGGAGGAGGGAAATTCCACCCACTGGAGTCTCATTTATGGATTCTCTCATGTCCCTAGCACCCAGCTGGCTTCAGGCTTAGATTTTTTTTTTGTCATAGCAGCACCTAATCCATCATCTGAGGCAAAGTGCCACTTCTTCTTTTTAAGATTCTGCAGAGAGGCTCCCAGCCCAGATGCCCAGCCCACCTAGGGAGTGTCCACGGTTACCAGGCAGGGGTGTGTTTAGTCCATGATGGCTGTCAGTCTAGCAAATCTACCCAGAGATGCTTAGCCTTCCTGTAACCTGCATGAACGGGGACAATCCAGCAGCCCCTGAGGGGTACACAGCACGGGCAGCTGAGCAGAGTATTAAGAGGTTGCAGAATGCACCGCTGAGATTGAGAGGGGTCTTCCAAGCTTGTAAGTTTCAAACTGAGGCAAGCAGCTGAGGAGAGTCTGTCCATGTGGAGAGTTCTGCCCACAAGTGGTCTTTGCATATGAGTGTTTCTCAGAGGCTCACCTACCTGGGTGCATCCTCAGATGACGGCCCTCTGGAGTCCTCAGGAACTTGTTGCTCAGTGGCAGGAAGGAATAGAAGGAACAGAGCAAGGCACTGCAGACTCCTGCCGGCTCTTGCTCCACACTGTTGGCAGAAGACTAAATGTGTTTTTGTGGCTGTGGTGTTACTGTGGCCCTCTGCTACCACTGCATCTTCAGGTGGGTTCAGGCAAAGGAAGTCTCGAAAGGCCCAGAGAATTCAGGGTAATCTCAGTAAATGCCCAAAGAACTGTCATTTTTGCCTGTCTCAAATGCTTCAGGCAGCTGGACAGAACTCCATTCCTTCCCTCTCAATCTGTCATGCCCTTCCCTCTTCCTCTCTCCCTCTCCTTCTCTTCCTCTCTCCTTCTTCCCACATTCTTTCTTCCCTGTCCCCATCCTTCCCTCCTCCCCCCTCCTTCTCTTCTCTTTCCACTTGTCCGCTGGCAGGCCCCTAGCAGAGCCTGACCTGGCCTGCAGTAATTCAGACTCAAATGATAGAATGAAGCCGCAGCCCCTGCCAGAGGGAACTACTTTGGGTCTTGTTATCCCACTCACCCCCTTTGATGAGAGAAACAGCACCTGGCAAATCACCACTCCCTGGCCCAGGCAGCAGGCCACCGCTCCTGTCAGTGGGCATTAATCACCTGCCCAACAGGCCACGGAGCCAGCACATGGACCTTCTGGTCCCCACAGAGCACCCACCAGGGAACGTGGATCAAGGTAAGCTAAACTGTGCTGGCTTCCTTGCCTCATGCCTCAGGGCTGACTGGCTCTGCTGAGGTCATGGTCGCGCTGTGCTGATCCAGCCAAGACCCTGGCTGACACTAACTGGTAACCCAGCAAGTCTCTAAGTGCTGTTTGCTGTTGACTTGGCCTGGGCCAGAAGGAGGGCTGTGAATTGGCACAATCCCTGCCTTGTGTGAGCACTGGGGCTTAGCAGGGTCACTTACGTGCATTTTCCAAACTGCAAACAATTTGCAAAGTGGTTAGGAGCTTGGGCCACAGACTTGGGCAGATGCATGTTCAAGAGCAGTGACTTTGGACACGGGGCCCTTTACCTCACAGAGCCTCACCTGTTGGATAGCACACTAGGTAGACAGAACGATTAAATAACATAATGGCTGCTAAAACTGCTAGCATTTAGGCCCTCAGACAATGAACCAGAGAAAGAAAACCTGACTGTGGGCTCACTTCCAGGGAGCTACCATCCCCACTGAAGGGATTGTGAGGTTTGGAAGGTTCTGGAAAAATGTGGTACTTGAAAGTATCCCAGGTCTATCTGGATTGGAACTTTAGAGACCATGGTGTTCATGACCTCTATGTTAGAGATGAAGCTTTGAAGCCCACTTGGGTGGCTTTGCTATAAAAATCAGAATGTTCTGCCCACACTGGTTTAAACAATTATCTCCTCATGCTGGCAGCCTGAAGGAGCCAGGGCTCCGTGCTGTGGGCCACACTGCCGCTGAGACCCCGCCACTTTCAATTTTTTGACTTTGCCCCCTGTGCTGGTTGACCATGTCTTCTCTCATTTTCTTACTGGGGCTGCAGATGCACCAAGCAGCATACCCTCACACAACAGCCTTCAGAATCTGCAAAGAAGAAAGCAAGGGTCTTAGCTCTTCTTCATGAAGTGTGTGTGTGTGTGTGTGTGTGTGTGTGTGTGTGTGTGTATACACACGCGCGCATGCGCATGCGCACACTGGGGCTTGATTTCAGGCCCTCAGGCCTCACTCTTACCTGGCTCAATCACTTAAGGTTGGTGCTCTATGATTTGAGCCACACTTGTACTTCTTCTGGCTTGTTGCTGGTGAATCAGTGATGAGTTTCATGGGCTGTCCTGCCCAAGCTGGCTTTGAACCAATAATTCTCAGATCTCAGTCTCTAGAGATTACAGGCATGAGCCACTGGCACCTGGCATGAATTTCTTTTTACTATTGGGAGAAGCATTTCTCATCCACCCCTCAAGTCCTTTTGGCCAATACTGGGCTCCATACACACATCTCAGGCCTGGTGCCATTTCTATTTCTCCACTTTGTGTTTGCTTGTTCAAATGGAAGGTGGTTCGGGGCACTGGGAGGGAGCTAATCCATCTCAGGGAACTCATCAAGCTCAAGTTGAGAGTCCAAACTGAGCACAGTGTGGCCAGAACAGCTTCTGTCTCAGAGCCCACGGACAGGTTGGGGAGTGGAGTCAAGCCTGGGGCCCAAGGACTGGACTTTACTAAGCCCCATTGAGCTTCCCACAGTTCATGCCTTGAGGTGTTTCTGCCACAGGTTTGGGGAAAGAGGAAGAGGGTGATGACAGGCTTGTATGGATTGATCAGTTCATGACATTAGTATTCACGATGTAAAACATTGCCCTCGGAGCTGGCATTGGGCAGCATGTTTACTCACTGCCAACTGCCTTTCCTTCGAGTGTTTTAAAGCTCTTTACAAATGCTAATTTATTTATGCCCATAACTCATGGTAAGGTCTATGTTCTTTGTGGTGCTGAACACATAGAAGTGGAGGGAGTGGTCCAGACTCCCCCTGAGCCCCATAGGGCTTCTCCCTGTACTGTTCTCCAGGACAGGATGCATCACCAGAAATCATAATGCTAAGCTCTTGATCATTTTTTCAAACTAAATGTTAGGAAAGCAATTATGGGTGACCAAAGGCTTAGAGGCAGGGAATAGACTAGGGTCATTGGGAGGCTGTGAATGAGGCTCTTAATGGCTGGACCAAGTTTTAGGAAGAGAGACAATGAGAGATCAAAAGAGATGATGGGAGGTGAAGAGATGTTTTGGATGCAGGTCGCACAGGTCAGAGCTGTTGGTGGCAGAAACTAGGGCCAGAGGCAAAGTGCCAGGTGCCCAGCCAAGAATATATATGTTCCCATTGCGTCGTGATTTCTATACCAACCAGAAATTGGTGTGTACTTTTCTTCCCAAAGGACCTCAGGTTTTAATGGATTTTCACCTGCCAAACAACTACATTTGTCAAGTAATAATTTATTCATTCCCCCAGTTTAAAAAATTATTCAAAGATATATATAACTGCCAACCAGAGCCTCTGATCAGCAGGCGGTAACCCTTAGTAGCACCCCAGGGTGATTTAATTCTTGCCCAAAGCAAAGATGCTTGACATTTTAGGTAATATGAGCAGCTTCATTGTGGGAAAGTGGAATTCCCATTACACTTCATGAAATAGTCAAAGAGCTCCCAGAGCCCTGACACTAATTCACGGATCCCTGGGCCATGAGGGACCCCTATTGAGAACCACCACACGATCTTCCACAAGAAGTGAGATACAGAGGAATATTAAGAGTTTCACAAGTAAGCCATCAAAGGATCTGCAGCCAGAATTAAGCTCTCTACCAACCAAGAGTTTTGGACAAACCATTCAGTCCTCCTATGCTTCAGCTTCCCAATCGGTGAGAAATTTATTATACTCTTTGTTGCAAGCAACCAAAAGTTTTGCCTATTTGAAGGAGAAAATAAATGTATAAAGGATACTGGGGAAAATATTTGGCATTTCCTCAATAAGTGGAACATAGCATATGACCCAGTAGTCACATTCTGAACTGAAAATTCCTAGATGAAAATGGTATTCAGTCCAAACTCGCATATGAATATTCATAGCAGCTCCCTTTACAACTGACAAAACCAAGACAGCCAATGTCCGTTGACAGATGAAGGATTTAAAAATAATATGTGCACATGCACACATTATTCAGTCGTAAAAAAGAATGTAGCACCAATACATGCTCTAACACAGATGAGTATTACATTAAGGGAAAGAAACCAAGACACAGAACATATGATTCCACTCATACAAAAGATTCAGCACTGGGGCTGGGAAGGTGGCTCAGTGGCAGAGTGCTTGCCTTGCATGCATGAGGCCCTGGGTTCGATTCCTCAGCACCACGTAAGCAGAAAAAGCTGGCAGTGGTGCTATGGCTCAAGTGGTAGAGCGCTAGCCTTGAGCTGAAGAGCTGATGGACAGTGCCCAAGCTCAGAGTTCAGGCCCCACGACTGACAAAAAAAAAAAAAAAAGATCCAGAACTGAAAATCATATAAATTAGTGGTTTTCACTTGCTGTAGGGAGAGAAGAAATGGAACATGTCTGCTTAGTAAGCACTGGGTTTCCATTTGTGGTCATGAAGAGGTTCCAGGACTTGATATAGAGTGTGGCTAAGTGGTAGAGTGCCTGCCTAGCAAGCATGAAGCCCTGAGTTCAAACCCAGTATTGGCCAAAATAAGGGGAAAAAGTTTCCAGAACTAGCTAGTGGAGATGGCTGTTTACCATTGTGAAAATGGGCCTGGGAGAGAGTGAGGGATCAGAAGACACTGTACAAAAGGAAATGCACTCATTACCTAACTCATGTAATTATAATCCCTCTATACATTACCTCTATAATAATAACAAAGTAAGCTAATTTAAAAAAAAGAAAAGAATGCCACCAGGTTGGAATTAAAATGTGGCTAAAGTGGCTGAGTGCTGGTGGACCACTTCTGTAATCCTAGCTACTCAGAGGCTGAGACCTGAAGGATCAGAGATCAAGGCCAGTTGAGGCAGAAAAATCTTCAAGATTCCATCTCCAATTAACCATTAAAATGCTGGACTAGAAGCATAGCCCAAGTAGTAGAGCATCAGCTGTGAGTAAGCCCAGGACTCTGAATCAAATCCCAGTACCAGCACACACACACACACACACACACACACACACACACACACACAAATATAAAAAGGATGTTGGCATGTTGCAGAGTGGCTGGGAAAGCAACAGCTTCTTCTAGACCAAGCACTTGAGGACGTGGCTGCACACTGCAGATAATGTGGGCTCAGTGGTGGAAGGCAGAGGCTCCCTCCCCTGCAGCCAGCTGCTCCACCTGCCTGACAGAGGTTGGGGCTGGCTGAACTCTGAGAAATTCAGCTGACTGAGGGAGGCTGGGTCATGCTTCATCCATGATACAAGGGAGGCTAGTAGGCACTTCCTACATTCAAATTGTCTACGTTTTCAGCCAGGTTTGCCTCCCACTGAGGGCAGGGCAGGGCAAGGCGACATGTCTCAGATGCAGAAGGTGGCTGGGAGGTGGTCCAGCTTGGCCAGCATACACAGACAATGCCTGATTGAGACAGCGATCATATCTAAAGTACGTAGCATGCGGAGCTTTAGAAACATCGACACTCCTGACCTCTTCTGTAAAATACAGCCCTGACGCAGGTCACAGCAAACCTAGCTCTTGAAAGAGTTTTCAGACTAAGGTCACTTTTTCCTGTCACTTTGTACGCCTCTAAATACCCCGACACTTTCACCACCTGCAAACCCTTTCTTCAAGGACAATGGCTCATTGCTCTTCCTATCTAGAGTTCTCTAAACTGTGAACAAGACGACAATAGCAGCTGGTGGCTTGTCTAGTGGACACTAACCCTTGCTTTTGGCTCTCTCTAATTTGCAACATCTAAACCTGGCTATCCCCACTAAGAAACCCAGTAACTGTGGCATGGCACCCATGAGTCGGGGCAGCTGCAGGGACATGGTCTGCCCTGGATGGCAGGTGACTGCTCCGTGCCTTCAGGAGGGGATGACAAATGTGGCCTGCTATGGGTACCCTGGCCTCTTATCCCCAACGGAGACCATTCTAAAAGGATATTGGAGGGAATGAGATGGATAGTGCCCAGGATTAGAGACTTTTTAAGAAAAGTTCTATCTTGATGTAATTTTAACTATTCAGAGAAGTTGCAAAAAATAATATAATCTCCCCTCTGTGCTTCATGCAGAGCCACCAGTGGCTTACCATTTCATCCTACTTGCTTTGTAATTAGCTTACCTCTCCCTCTTGTAGCTCCCTGTCTCTGTCCCTCTCAGACAGCGCCATCGTACCTCCAGATACTCCTGTGTGTTTCCTAAACACGAGAAGAATCTTGTATGTAACTTCTGTATAGTTGTTAAAATCTAGAGATTTAATGTTGATACAATATTATGATCTAATCTGCAATTCATATTGAAAGTTCATCCGTGGTGCCAAAAATGCCCACTGTAGCTATTTAAGGATCTTTAAGATGTCAGTTTCTAGTTTAATTACACCAGGGTCAAAGAATATGATCCTGGAAGATATTAGGGTTCCCTCTAGCCACAGCCCTTAGGAATCTGTTTCCAATTCAGAGCACTCAAGGCAGCGAGGCTGTGCTTTTTACAGAAGCCCTGTGGGAAAGCCAGACAAATGCCATTACAGCTTCTCACTGTTCCTGTCCCTGGCCAGAGCCCTCAAATTCTTCTTTAACATTTTTTGTCCAGAAGTCTGTGCACACATATCTACTAACACAAAACACAACATGCACACTGTCTCATCAGGAATATATCTTGCTTAGACTCCATCATGTTGACTTGTAATATCAACTCTGACTAGAATAAATGTGACCCCAACCCAGTGATTTTCAATTTCAGTTGGATTCAACTATAGATCTATCTAATTCAATTACTTCATGATGTCTTCTTAATATTATATGAAGACATCTTTGGGGGACTTAATATAAATAATAAAAGAACTCAGTGAGATGAGACTAAACACATATATAAAATAATCTAGATACCATATGCTCAAACTTATGAATATGTCAAACAGCGACTCACTGGTGAATAAATGCACAAATGAGGAAACTTTGTTGGAACACCTCAGATTGTATTTTGTAAAACAGTATTTAAATATTCGACATAGTTTAGTAAAATTCTGGAAAGAATAGAGAGCTGCTCTATTTTCTTCTCTGATGCCTCCCTACTCCGCAATATTGGGGTGTGAATTCAGGGACTCACACTTCCTTGCCAGGTGCTCTACTACCTGGGCCATGCACCAGATCCTTTCATTTCAGTTTCTTGTGCTTCGGGTCTTGTGCTTTTGCTTGGGTAACTGTGATCTTCCTACCTCTACCTTCTGCATAGCTAGGAGCATAGGTGTGTGCCATCATACTTATTACCAAGTATGACTTCGTTCTGAAGTACTTGGGGTCAGAGCTTTAGTAAGTGAATTTCCGGGCAAGGCACAATGTAGCCTATAGAAGATGGGTCGTGTCTTCAGTCACTGAGACTTTGGTACAATAATGCAAGTTTTACATTACAAAGACTGACATTATCTCCATCTTAAGAGTAAAGAAAGGTCCCAGAGAGTAAGCAACATCTGTTCAGAGGTGACAGGCCCAATGTGGGGGAGGGGAACGCCTTACTCCCTATTTGCTGGAGATACCTCTACCTGAAAAAGCAGTTCCGACGGGTGAGGAGGCTGAATACATCCCTGCTCCCTGTTGCTGTCTCTTTGGATTGGCTCAGTCTTAACCTGATTTGCTCTTTGTTGTTGTTTTGCTTTTTAGATAGTATCTTGATATGTAACTCAGACTGTCCTCAAACTTAGGATTACCCATTCGCCTCCACCACCCATTTCCCCCTACTTGTGCTACTTAACAATATCAGCAATTTTGGACATTATAACCAACCAAGTGGCACAGAAGACATAATAATGTAAAGATCTCATATTCCATCGTTTAAAAAATACTGAAATTATACATGCTGTGCATAATTATAATCCTAGAATTCCAGAGGCCGGGAGAGGAGGATGGAAAATTTGATGCCAGCCTGCAAGACTGTATCTTACTATAAAGAGGAACAATACAACACTGTGTGTGTGTGTGTGTGTGCATACTACCTTTATTATTTATTTATCTTTACAGAGTTGTACAAAGGTGTTTCAGCAAATTGGTTCATATGTACAGTGTATCTTGGCTCATGTCCCCTTCTTCCATTCTTCTCCTCCATCTTTCCCAACTCCATCCATGCACGCAAGTTATGTGGTTCCATTTTTACATAGGTACATTGAATAAAAATCTTCTCCTACCCTGCCCTGCTCTATTCATCTATATCCCTCTCTCCACTGACCTTTCCCCTAACAAAACATGTTCCAGCTTCCTGCATACCACTTTTCTTCATCAGTCAATGGACAGAGGGTAGGGAGTCTTGCTAAAGGGGCTTGGCAGAATTCTTGCCAACTTGGGCTCAATAGGCCAAAGAGGAGTCTTCACCCAGAAGAGACTCGTGGCCTGCTACAGTGGGAGGCAGATAGTTTGTGCTCTGACTTGAACTTACTAAATTTGCGATGTCTTCGAGTCAGTTGCATAGTCAATGCATGGATCTGGTGCTCCTAGGACAGACCTTGGCTGGATATAAAATGTTGATTATCAGTATGAAGATGGATTGGGAAGGTACAGCCTTCATTGTGCTCCCTGTGAAGTAGAACCTGACAGGCCCGTGTCAGGTGAGATTGTCTTCCTGCCCCAAGAGGAACATAACTATTTTTTCTCCTCCCTTGGACATGTGAAGACAATCAGGACTGATCCTTTAGAATGAAAGAAAAGTCCGATGTTCCTTAATGTTGACTAAAAACTATCTGTATATACATATTTTATTTATTTATTTTTTTGGTGCTGGTCTTGGGCTTGAACTCATGGCCTGGGTACTGTTCCTGAGCTTTTTTGTTCAAGGATAGCACTCTACCACTTGAGCCACAGCTCCACTTCCAGCTTTCTGAGTAGTTAATTGAAGAGTCTCATGGAATTTCCTGCCCAGGTTGGCTTTGAACCGTGATCCACAGATCTCAGCCTCCTGAGTAGTTAGGATTACAGGTGTGAGCCACCAGTGTCTGGCTTGAAAATATTTCTCTTGTAATAACTGTAGTGGTAGAGTGGGTGCTTAGCATATTTGAGACCTGGGGTTCAATCCTCAGCACAAACCTTCCCTCAATAAAAAACCCCTCCCCCCAAAGAACCAAGTATAAATGCTGTCTTAGTTCATATTACCATACACCAGGTGACTTATAAGCATAGACATTTACTTCTTTTCATGCTAGCAGGTGGAAGCACTATAGTTAAGTTTTAGTGAGGGCTCCCTTTCTGGTGCGGATGGCCAAGCTTTTCCTATGACTGCACATGACTAAAAATAACATCTCTCTCATATTTCATATTACAACTTTTTTTCCTGTCTTATGCCTGTCTAAATTCATTTGTGCTGCTGTAACAAAATGCCTGAAATTTGGTAGCTTACAAGGAACCAAGGTTTATTTTCTCACAGGTCTGAAGGTTATTTTGTATTTTGTAATACTCATGATTTATGAACTGTGTTTTTCTCAGTTGGCACTTAGTGTTGGTTATAATTTTCTTGGTTTTGAAATAATATATTGCCTATATATACCACAATTTATATAACCACTCTCCTGTTATTTTATATGTCATAGGCCATCTGTCACCAGCACAAGAAATGTTGCAGTGAACATCTTCATATGTAATGGCTTTTCTTTCACACACACACACACATTAAAGGTGATGAACAGGGGAGTTACAGTTACATAAGTAAGGTAATGAGTACATTTCTTTTTAAACACTGTTAAACCTTCCCTCATTTTTCTACTGCTGACCCCTTCTTATTTCCCTCCCCCCAAGTTGTAAAGTTCATTTCCAACATAGTGTCAAGTGAGTATCATTGTTGCATTTGTTTATCCTTTGTCCTGCTGTTTTTGTGATTCCCTTTGCCTTCCATGGATGTATGTAAGTTTATCTGATCTTTAATAGCATTTCTTTTTTAATTTAATTTAATTTTTTTGCGGGGGGTGGGGGGTTCCTGTCGTGGGGCCGGAACTCTGGGCCTGGACACTGCCCTTTAGCTCTTCAGCTCAAGGCTAGCGCTCTACCACTGAGCCACCTTCCCAGCATTTCTTATAGATTAGTTTGTTTGGGCTGAACTCCAGGTGGAAATTTCAGAGGCAAGGGATACTACTAGCAAGAAGAAGTTTATGATGAACTGGACAGAGACTTGAGGATAAAACAGAAAAAAAGAAAAGAAAAGAAAAGAGCAGATTTGCAGCAGACGTTAGTGAGCAAGTTTAAAGATCCTGAGGGAGAGAAGCAGGGCTGTGTCACTCTGGCATAGGTTGTCCTCTGAGTACAGGGTGTTGGGTGCTAATCTTTCTAAACCTTTCTGGATGCCCTCAGGCAAAGCTGTGGAAGCAGAGCAATGAGAGATTCCGAAGATTCAGAAGTACTCAGCTCAGACCCACCTGAAGCTCCAGCTCCAGACCTGAACAAACGAGTTACCAAGGAGACCTCCCTCTCCCCTCTTTTCCAGGTTAACAGCCCTGAATCTGAGCAGGATGTCTGGATAGAATTAGTTCAAACCAGGGGGGAAAAAAGTGAAAATGACTTTAAAAGACAATTTAACTGTTAACTTGAGGGATGGGGTGCCAATCACAACACAGAACATTCTGGTCTGTTCCTTTTTCTCTCTGACTTCAGGGCTTGATCTTTTCTCTGTGGTGCATTTGCTTCTACTTTGCTTTAACAAAATAAAACCACCTGTGTGTTCCATAGCATCTAATTACTTACAGCCCATGGAGGGTCAACTGTCCCTGCCACCCAAACTCATGGGGCCCCATTGGGATACATTCACGGAGGCATAAAAGGGTGATTATGATGTTTGGGTGTTCTTTTTGTCAGACACTTGGAACAAGGGGGTCTCAAACTCACATGCTGAATCCCAGCAGGGCTTTGTTGCCTAAGGGTAGGCAAATTCCAGGACCAAGGAATGTGTCATTTTTCTGTGCTCAGAGAAATTTCAGAAGCCTCTTTCACCCCTTTCTAACTGGATTTCCACACCCCTGTTGGCTTTTCTCAGCCTTGAAACCCAGCCTCATGGAGCCTCAGAGCCGAATCCCTAGCTGGGCTACAGTCTTTTATCGGATGTGACTTTGTGAGATCAAAACTTTAGGCGCTGCTGCTTCTTATCAAGTGTGTTGTCTGTAGTTTGCAGTCAGAAACCAATGATTACTTTCTTTCCAGTTTTGGACTAATGAGACAGAACAGCAGAATTTATCACCAATAGTATGTGACTTATGGATCACAAACTGGGTATGTAAAAATATATACCTTTTCACATTTTCTAGAATGCATTTTCCAGCTCTGAACTTCAATTCAGAACATTAAAAGCATCATGGCAGCCCAGTTCCACCAATTCTCCCCCAAACAAATGAACATCTTGGCTTCATGATGCTTGTTCCTTCCCCAGAACTGGGATATAATTAAGGGACTGAGAAAAGCGCTATTGGTCATGGGGGAATGGGGTGTTCCAACTGGTCTTTGGTCATTAGTACATCCACGGTGCTTCTGGGATGTCTTTAGTGGACACCTAGTTACATCCACCCCTATGCCACACCGAGGCAGAAAATCCTGTGTCTCTACCTGTGGTTCTATCAGATTGGACATTTCACATGGCTCTTCTTTTCTAGAGCTGACCTGCCTCTTGAAGAGGTATGCCTGAGTTTGGAGAAAGGAAAGTGGTGGCAGGGACTTTTTTTTTTAAAATGTTAAAGCTTGTTGGTTAATCAGGTTTTCATTATTATCACACATGCTTGAGCTAAACCAGCTTAAAGAGAGGAAAGATTTATTTGACTCATGGCTTTGGAAATGTCAATCCACAGTTGGCTGGCCCATTCTTTGGGACCTGTGAGGAGGGAGCAGTGCATGGTGGGAATGTGTGATAAAGGAAGCTACTCACCTCTCACCTGTATGTTATCCAGGGATCAAGGGAAGTAGGAGATTGAGAGGGAAGGGGGGGGGAGTTTGTATGTGTGTATGTGTGTGTGTGTGTGTGTGAGAGAGAGAGACAGACAGACAGACAGACAGACAGACAGACAGGCAGGCAGAGAGTATCATCCTGATATCCCACTCAAGGGTGACATTCATCAATGATCTAACTTCCTGTCACTCAGCCTTGCCTCTTAAAGGTTCTACCACCACTTTCCAATAGCACCAGGGGCTATGGAAGAAGCCTTGAACACCCAAACCACAGCACATATGCAATTCCTTAAGATGCTCTATGAATTTCCCTTTCCTAGCTTAAAAACAAAGAACATAGAAGTGACTTACTTGGGTTTTACCTCTGTTCTATATCATTAAGCACACCGTCTCCCACTCAGATCTGTCTGTGTCTTTCTTTGTTTCTGTCTGTCATTAATATCTTAAAATAGCACTCTGCAAACTGCCCCTTTCAAGTGCTTATATCCTCATTCGAGGGTCTCATTACCTTAGTCATCATCCTAGGCCCCTAAGCTAGCTGAGAGGGCGGCACTTTCTCCAGCCGCCCTGGAGTGGAAAGGTGAGCGGCACACTGCATGGACTGCGTTTCAGTCAATGAGCATGACTCCTCTGAAGGAAGGTGCAAAGTCTGGCCTCCCACACATGGCTCCCTTCCCACTCTGTTCCATGCATGAGCTCCAGGGACTGGAGCTGGACTGGAGGGGTCCCTGAAAAGTGGGTCTGTGGTCCTGGAATGGGCAGGAGGGGCTGATTATGCTGCCTGCTGTTAAGTGGCTCATCCTAAATTCTATAAGGCCCTGCAAGGAGTTGTCCTGACTTATTTTCTTGTGCCAGTCCTAGAGCTTGAACTCAGAACTAGAGCACTCTCCCTTAGCGTTTTTGCTCAAAGCTAGTGCTCTACCACTTGATCTGTAGCTCCTCTTCGTGCTCCTTGGTGGTAAATTGGAGACAGGAATCTCAGGGACTTTCTGCTTGGGTTGGCTTTGAACCAAGATCCAAAGATCTCAGCCTCCTGAGTAGCTAGGATTACAGGCAGGAGCCATTGGCCCCAGCTTGTAGAAAAACTTTTAGACAAAGAAAACACACTGACAGAGAATCAAATTTAAGTTTTGAGTATTCAAGTCCAAGGGAAGTAAAATGGACACATTTCCTCCCAACTCTCCTGAGTATGAGGCTGTCAGGTTAAGATGTCCCTGTTAACTCCCTGGGATTGACATCAACTTGGAGTTCTAAACTCCTCTTTAGAAAGTGGAATGGGAGCTGCTATGGTTTGGGTATGGTTTGTCCTCCACAGGTTCCTGTGTGAGATGTCTGGTCCTCAATGAAATGACATTGAGAGGTAGTATGTCCTTCAGAGAGTGGTGCCTAGATCATTGTTGGTTTTACCCTGGGAGAGATTACTGTCTTCTCCTGGGAGGAAAGACAAGGCCAAAAGTCCTGTTGGAAAGGCTGGCAGGCCAATCAAGACAACCCTTGCATCTGTCCCTTGTTCTGAGACTGTAGTGGCAGGCTCAGTAGACAGAATGCTGCCACAGCTACAAGTGACAGCTCTTCTGCGTGGTGGGGGTAAGCAGCCAATGTCTAGGAGTAACCTCTTCTTTTGATGGTTTAGACAGAGATCCCATGTACTATGGCTTAGATACCTGGCCCTCCATCCCTGAACTCAGAACCAGAGCACTCTCCCTTAGCTTTTTCTACCACTTGATCCACAGACCCTCTTCTGGCTTTTTGGTGGTTAACTGGAGAGAAGAGTCTGCTTGGGCTGGCTTTGAATGGGGATCCTCAGACCTCAGACTCCTGGTTGGGACTAAGTTGCTCTTGGAGGCGTATGGCAAGGCAGGACCTTTAGGATGCGACAAGGTCACATGTTTCATGGTTGCAGTCATGTTGTTACAGGCTAGCATCTTGGGTGGGCTAGTTATCCTAGGGTGACGTACTTACCCTGAGAGTGTGCTAGCTATCATGGGAATGGGCTAGTTATGGTGGACTTAGGAGCCTATAAAAAGAAATCCAGCCCAAGTTCTTCTCTGTCTTCCTTGTCCGTCTGTTCTGTTATGATACACTATGAAGGCCATTGTCAGATGCCAACACTGTGGACTTCCCAGCTTCTGAACTGTGAATGAAATAAACTGACATTTGTTCATGAATTACCAGTTTGCTAGAGCAGCAGAAAATGGATTAAGGTATTTTCCTTGTCTTTCTTGGGACACTGCAGCATCTTGGATGCCATACTCTGGCTCTGCCCCCCCCCCCCACAGTAGTCGTGAGGTTCAAAGGCCACAGGAAGGGAAGAGGAATTCCTGCTTTCAGTGCCTCTCTGAGCGTTCACCCCTCACCTGAGACCTTGGCTCTCACTTGAGCTAAGGTAGTGTGGGCCCCCCCTTAATAGACCAAACTCTTCCAATCTACAGACAGACAGACAGGCAGACAGACAGACAGGCAGATAGATGGAAAAACAGAGGTTCAATTCACTTACTCATTTGTCCATTCATTTATTCATTCATCACATTTGTTTAGTAATCAGTGCAACCATTAAAGGAAAGATACAACACCTTTACTACTCTTGCTACCTTAGGAAATTTCCTTAACTTTCCAGCTATTTCTTCCCATTCACTTGAATAATAAATTTGCACCCATCAAATGATATATTTACATATAAAGGACCTAGCATATGGTAGAGGCCCCATAAATGATGCTTTATTAATATTGGAACCACTTCTATTTCAAGCTGATGGCTACACAGATGTATTATCCCAAACTTGCTCTAAAGAAATTTATCTTCTGGTACTCGTGTCTCCTTCCATGTGTCTCAGGGAGATCTCTTCAGGGTCAGACCCTCCTTGGGCTGGCTCAAGGAGCAATTTAGCCCAGCATACTCATTTCTGAAAAACTCTCAACCTAAGATGGCATTGGGCTCATCCTGCCCTAGGGAATATAGGACTTCTTCCTCTTCCTGGTTCAGCCAAACCTGGCCAGATATCTGGGGCTTCTCACCAATACTCCTGGCTCCACCCCACTTGGGTATGGGTAGAAGAGTGACATGTAGGGAGTTTGGCCACTGGCTGTGTAGCCATGGGCGTGCAGCGGGTGTCTGCAGAAAGAGGAGGCTGAAGCCTGTCAGGGAGATGTTCGGATTGAGTTTGGGAGCTCCTGGAATGGAGCTGGAAGCGGTGGGGGCATCACTGCCTCCTAAGCGCTAAGTGAGCAAATGTTTGGGAACCAAGGTGCCAGAGCAAAACTGCCTGCACTGTTGTCCCTGTCCCTGTTCAGCTCAAGGCACACATGTGCTAAGAGACTTTTGGCTCCAGGCGGCTGGTAGACATCGGCTGACAGATTTGGGATCTGATAAAAGGCTGTTGATTTCTTTCGTTTGTGCAATGTCAGAGATGAATTTTAACAGTTAAAATGGGGAGGGGGGGAAGCCTAGAACTTTGCCAGAATTGTAACACTGGCTGTTTCTTTTAACGATTTCCTGAAGCTGTCAACTTCCTGAGCTGGAAGAGCCTATTTCTGTGAGCCTTGTTGTTGTGTGCCTTCTGGGGAACCAAGAGCTGAGCAGAGCAGAAGCAAAGGCAGAGGTCTGTAGGGATTCTGGCCTTGGAGCTCTGGATGCCACTGCCCTCAGGTCTTTCTTTCCTCTTGAACACCCAGTGGTTCTCCTGGGCAGGCCAGGGACTTCCAACTTGTGCTGGGTTCCACATCCTGAGGGCCACAGCCTCGGGCAACTCATTAGGCCTGCAGCGCCCTGTGGTCCTAGCAGTAGCCCACCCACAGAACAAGGAGTGATAATGTTGATGATTAGTAATTATCCTCCACAGAAAAAGACTGCAAAACAAACCTTCCTTGCTCAAAAACTCAGACAAGAATGTTTTTTTTTAATGTTTAAATGTAACCCCCTGAGGCTGTGTTCTTTTGGAAGCCACTCTACTCTACGATCAGGCAACCCAGAAGAATGATTGAATCCATGATTTGAAGAATGGGGACAAATGGCCTTGAAAAACAATTTGCCCTATGTCTTAACTTCTTACTGTGCTAGTCAGCTTCCTGTTACAATGACAAAATACCTGAACCATCATCTTAAAGGAGGGAAAGTTTGTTTGGCTCATAGTTTCCAACGGTTCAGTGTATGATCACTTGGTCCTGTTGCTTTGGGCTTGTGGCAGCACAGCACATCAAAGCAGGAGCACTGGTAAAGAAGACCTGGGTACCTCATGGTGACCAAGAAGAAAATAGAGGCAGGTAGGGGCTGGCTGCTGCATTGGCCCAACTTCCTGCTACTGGATTCATTTGATAAAGTGGTGGCTGAGGGTTAGGTTGACCCCAGCATTGAAGATGGAAGAATGAGTGTCTCTGTAAAATCTGTGCAAGACAGCATGGCCATTGTTATGGCCTAAGCTACTCTTGAGGGGAGCCTCTGATGCCTGCCTCACCACTGTGCCAATGATGTCATATTTGGCAGCTTTCTCCAGTTAGTCAGATGCAGGGCAGGGACTTCTGAGTGGGAACCAGTACAGGTGGGAACCATGGAAGACCACACCTGTAGGATTCCCATTCAGCTCAGAAATGACCTTGCCAAGCCTCAGCAGTCCCAAGGGGGTAAAATGCTGCTGTCACACACCAGAGTTTTTCAGACAGTCCACCCAGGGACCTTGGCCGGAAGGTTCAAGTGGCTGTTGATACAGGAGGCGTTGTTAACAATCTTGATGAGGGTGGAATACTATCACGTTCATGAATCACAGACAAGGGGACCAGCAGAAGGGGCAGAGATGGTAACACTAGTAAATGCCATAACTCAGCTAAACCTCAGCATTTACTACTGGAGGGATCTCATTTCCAGAAGGTGAAGAAGGATGCCCTATTGATTACAGTTAAAGAGGTCACTGAATTCTATATAGGGGTATCACATAAGAACATGCAGATTCAAGAATGGAGGTTGATGGAGGCAGCATTGGAGGGGACTAGAGCTACTTTGCTGCAGTTAAAAGAATCCCTAGAGGCCAGATGCTGGCCATATCTGTTTACTCTGACCTTCCATAACAGGTCTCAGACACGCAGCAGGCCTTGCATGAGATGATGCAGAAGACATGGCTGTCTATCAGTCATACACCTATCAGTCCTCACATGGGCACAGCCTCCACAATGACATTCTCCAACAGACTGCTACAGTTGATGAACCTGCACTGACTTGTCATTACCACAAACAGTTTGTAGTGTACACTTGGATTCACTCTTGGGGTAGTTCGTTTGTGAATTTGGACAAAGGTGGAATGATGTCAGACCAAGTGGTTTCATTGCTCTCAATAATCCCAGGTGCTCAGCCTATTCACCCTCCCCCTCCTTAATTATCTCCATCATTTTTCTGTTATGGCATGTTATATAGTTGAGCTCATACGATATGTAGCTGTTTTAGAGTGGCTTCGTTAACTTTCTAATATACATTTCACACTTTGATAGCACTTTTTATGTGGTGAATAATGTTCTTGATACGGCACAGTTCATTTCCTCATTCACCTACTAAAGGACACTATGGTGGCTTCCAAGGCTTGGGAGTTACGAACAAGTCTGCTCATATACACTGTGAACAGCTTGTTACAGACATAGTTCTTTTTAATATCTCCATTGGGTAAATAACAAGGAGTGGGGTTGTTTGGGACCTAAACAGCTGTCATCTTAGATTTGTGCTCTGAAGCCTGGAGGGTCACCATTGTCATCCTCTGGTCATTTGGCTAGCATACAACCCCCACTCATGACCATTAAAGGCCACTAAAGGCCATTGAAATCAGACTCAGTGGAGGTGGTGTTTAAACAGCCCATTGGGTGGTCCTCCAGCATTGGAGGTCCTCCAGTGTTGAGCATCACGCCTCCCAGGCTGAGGATTTCTACACAGTTTCTCTACATAGGGAAAGTTACTTTGATTTCAAGAGCAATAGGGAAATGGTTAAATGACCAGCCATTTGCTCTGCTTTGTGATACCTTCCTATTAGTGGTCTTCATTTGACCAAAAATCAATTTCATTTTTCTAGAAAGTCTCTCAAGTGACATTTACCACTGCCTGTGTTTGCTTGTTTTGACGGAAGCCCAAAAGTCTTCCCCTCTCCCCGCCCCCCCACTGAATTCCAGCATCCCTGGCCCACCCAGGCCACTTTGGACATTCTCACCCAGTCTAGCTTCTCCCAGCTCTAGGGACAACAACACTTGTGAGGAGTAGGGGTTTGCTCTGTCTAGGAGTGGATATGGTTCAGCCCCCTTCCCTCCAGGGGATCCTTCACACCTGACCACCTCCTGTGGCTAAAAGAAATGGGAAGCATCTGCCTCTCAGCCAATGACAGTGTGAAGAAATCACAGGCTACATGACTTGGAGGGTTATCTGGGGACTTGCAGTTTGAGTGTCTCCCAAATTCATGTGTTAGAAGTGGATTTCCAGTGCGGTAATATTGTGTGGCCTAATGTGAGGTGAATGAGTCATAGAGCTCTGCATTTGTGAATGGAGTAGGTTCCTCACAGGGCTGAGTCCCTCCCGCCTCCTCTCCTTCTCTTGCTCTTCCACTATTCTACTGTGGAATGGTGCAGCAAGAAGGCCGTCACCAAATGCTGCCACCTTCCTACTGGCTTTCCCAGCATTCCAAACGCCAAGTCAAGAAATTTGCATTCGTTAAAATTACCCAACCCGTCATGGTAGGATAGATGAAGATGATATCCTTCCAGAACAACAGATGAATAAAAACGGAGTGATCCTTCTAGGCATATGCTAGCCCTCTTCTTGATAACCTGGTCACTCAGACTCCTCAGAAACTTGCAAAGTCCTACAGCCACACACTGAGCCTGAATTTTCCAGCGAGGAGATGGGGTGTCGCAATGAGCAGCTTGTAGGCATGCTTCACAGGGAGAGGGGGCTGTGCTGGCTGCTCTTCTGTCAGTATCAGGTGGTCCTCACTCTCACACCTGCCACGATTGGGACACCTCCCATGCTCTGCCTCCAACCCTCCTTGGATCCTCCATTCCACTTTCTCCTGCTCCTTACTCCCTGACCTATCCCAGAAGGACAGATGTTTTCCTGGGAGGTAGCTGGTCTCAGATGGCAGTGCTAACCTGGAAATGCCCAGTGTGAAAAAGACATCTGATTTGAAAGTTAGACCAGAGCCTCTCTGCCCTAGCATAGATTAGACCCAACCAACTTCAGAACCAAGGAAAAACAGAGGCTAAGCCCCTGAGCAGGCAAGCTCTCCAGGGCCATGAGTGGGGTGAGAACTTCTCCCCAGGTGGAGAAGCCACGTTCCTCCTCAGCTTCCTCATCTAATTTTTCCCCCTGAGCTGGGAACAAGCACATTCACATGGCTAGAGATCCAGCCCACCATGCTTCTAGAGCTGTCTCATCTTCACAAACTGAAACACTGTGTTCATTAAAGAGCTCTAGGAGCCATCATCCTCTTTTATGTTTATGAATTTGACAACTCTGCATCACAAGGGAGTGGTCTCATTTATATGTCTACAGAATTGAACTTATAGAAAGAGACTACAGTAGTAGTGACCAGAGGCTAGGGGAAAAGGGGGGAGTGATGTTGGTGAACAAACAAAATAATTTCAATTTGACAGTAGGAATAAATTCAGGAGATGTATGTTCAACATGTAAGGATGGTTAATAACAGTATATTTTATACTGGAAAACTGTAAAGTGTAATACATATGTAAATTAGCTTGATTTAGCCATTCAATAGTGTATCTATCAAAACATTATGTACACTACCTATATATATATATAAATATATAATTTTTATTGGTTAATTTAAGACAACCTGGGTGTTAATTCATCCAGACGAAACCAAGAAATCTGAGAGAACACACAACTGCCACCATATGTGGGTCCATCTACAGGTGGCCAGGCTGGGTGCCTTAAATGCTCTCCTGTGTCAGCCTTTCTCCAGCCCTGAAGGGCAGTGTCATCTCTGTTCAACAGTGAGAAACACAAAGCTCAGCCAGCTCCTCCCAGATCTAAGTACTAGTCCCAGTGTCCTCTCAGGACTCCATCAAGGGGAACACAGAGAAGCCAGCAGGGCCTGAGCATAGCAATACCCCTGGGGAAGGAAGTCCTGTTTTGGCCTTTAAGACAGGCCCAGGAAATAGATGTCCAGAGTTAAAATGCAAATTCCCAATGAAAGCCACCCGACTTAGTTTGGGACTGCAAAGAACTTCAAAGCAGACAAATGACAACTGCAGAAGCAAGAGGGAGAAATGGAAGCGGCACTGTTGTGGGACAACATGGGTTTGGCAAAGGGTGGATTGGACTGAGAGTTATCCTGGCGATGAGACGCAGCAGCCGGTGGTCATGAAATATTTATGAATGGGGAGCGGATGCTGCATTCTGCAGTGCAGCACAGGGGAAAGCGAAGTTTCAAGAACACTGTAATAGCAAAACCCTCCATTAATTATCGGAAGCAAGCTGTAACGCCAGTTCCTATAGCAACGGGTCCCCAATGGATTCTGGGCCTTTTTTTTTTCTAGCTGCTCCCATTTACTGAGGTACATTGCATTTGTTTTCCGCTGGAGGTTTTGTCCTTTTGCAAATGAATTCATCCTGTCCTTGCCACTGTGGCTGGAGCACAGACAGACAGGCCACAGGCTTGGGGAAAATTAAAGATTATGTAATTTTGAGCTAAATGCTCTGAGAGGACACCAGTGCTGCTGTGGACACCTCTACTTCTGGGGGTGGATGGGCAAGAGGGCTGAAGGGAGCAGCTAGTGAGTGAGCATGAATCACTCAGCGGCCCCATTTGAGCCTCCCCCCTCCCCTGGCCCATAGTAGTCTTCCACAATCCTGGCTTTCCCCAGGAAAGAATCTTTGGACCCAAGCAGCTATCAAGCAACCTGCCTGCTGCAGTGGCAGTGGAGCCTAATACTTGCACACAAGTCTCAGACTCCAGCCCTCTGTGCTGGGATGTTGGGAACAGTAGCATGCTTTTCCAGGGCATCAGCTGAGCCAATCACAGCTATGGTGTAACCCTTCCCCACCTGGGGTTAGATCTCCTTTGCTCCACCATTAACTATCTCCTCCCTTCTGGCTGAAGGGAGTTTTATTTGGTGACAGTCTGAAATCAGTTCTTCCAGGACAGGTGTTTCTGTGACTGCCTGGCTATGTGGACTGCAACTGGCCTGTCCTGGGCCACAGGAGTGACTCAGCCACTCGGGCAGGGACAGGGAGGCCAGCGGCATTACCTTTGCCTCACTCCAGCTGACAAATGGCTCTCATCGCTCCTGACCATGGCATCTGTTACCCACTCAGAAGGAAGAGTCCTTGTATTCACTCTTAGAGCTGCGGCGGTAGTTTAGGGGCCCCTGGTAGTCTCAGAAGCGATGCATGTGACTAACCTTAAATGATATGTAATACCAATATTTGATTTTTATCACCCTGAGCCTCACTGTAGAATGAGAATGAGATGATTGTGTAAATGTATTTGCTCTGAGACTGACAAGTAATACACAATAGATTGCTTGTGTCCTTGAATGCAAGGTTAAGCTTTGACACGGCTACCGATGCTGGCAGATGTGAGATGGGTTCCCAAACCATGGGGTGCTCATCCCATCCAGGCCTCTGACCTCTGGCCTTGAGGAGAGATTCCCCAAGTCTTCCAAACAACGAGGCTCTAGAGCCAAGTGAATCTGGGTTTGAGTCCTCCAAGCTCAGCTGTGTGATGTAGAGGCTATTAGCAAACTTCTCTAGGTCTCTACTCTTCTTCAGTAAACTGAGGCTGATGGTGGTAATAACAATCCCTACAGTTACAGGAGGGGCATAGGAGCAGTGGGATTATGACTGTGCATGTCCGTTGCACGTGGTCAGTTGTTCTTCGTAATAATGATCATGGGAATCTGTTCAGGTGCAATCAGCCCCAAGATGAGGCACTGTGAGGATCTGTGAAGGGAGATCAGATGACAGTAAAAACAGTGAAGTCCAAGTAACTGAAGGTAGAGGCAAAGCTGTAGCCAGGGACATGAAGGATGATAGGTCAGGGCATGAGCAATTAGGAGACATGGGCAAGGAAGCCTAAGATGACCCCCCCATCTCCTGCTGTAGTGGGTCCCCCATCTGAGGAGAAGAGGAGGCAGCCAGAATGTCTCCACAAGGTGTGTAAATACAATCAGGTTTTTAAGTCAACACACACACACACACACACACACACACACACATACACACACACACCTGGCTCTGACCCTTCTTCACATCTTCCTCAGAGAAAGGCTTCCTGGGAAGACTTGGAAAAGGAAATGCTTCACTGATTCTTTTCAAGTTGATACATAAAGAACTACAAATTATAGAGTAATACACGCTGTTTCTATACATATATCCACTATGAAATTTCATAGCTATCTCCTCAAACAATTATTGTTTATTTATGGTAAAAAAATATTCAAACTCTTCTAGAGTCAGAGTCTGTAGCTCAGGCTGGCACAGAGCTCTTAGTCCTGCCTCTGCATTCCAGAATGCAGGTATTACAGGCATGCACTGTCATACCCACCTCTTTTTGAAATATACACTGAATTATCAATACCTATAGGCACCTTACTGTGCACAAGACCCTAGAACATATTGGTCTAGGGGTACATTGATCAACCTTTTCTCCTTCACTCCCTGCCCAGCTGTAGGCAACCCACCTTCTACTCTCAACTTCTATGAGACCCCTCCTCCCTTTTTTTGTCAGATTCCACACCTGAGTGAGCTCATGGGCTCTTGTTTTCCTGTACCTGCATACCTCACTTTAAGGAGGTTTCCAAGCCGACCATGTTGTTGCGAACAATAGGATTTCTTTTAAATTTCTTACATCAGCATTATCTCATCATCAGTGGAAGACCCTGTAGGGGCAGCCTGCCCCACCCCCTTGTGGGTGTCCCCAGTGCAGAGAACAGAGCCCATTGGTGCCATTTGCCACCTGCCTTGGGTCCCAAGAAGACACCTGTCAGGCATTTGTTGTCAGAGGCTGAGCAGAGCCAGGGCCCAGAGCATCATGGGAGGACAGCGAGTGAGAAATAACATCCAGGTTATGCTGAGTCATCAGAGGGGTGAGGGAGGAGGAGGGACGATGGGGGAGGAGGGAGGATGAGGGAGGAGAGCAAGAGGGGGAGCTAGGAGTCCAGGTTCTGCTTCTGCGTTTAATGGGAAAATGGGAGATTTCCCAGGCAATTGCTCTTGAGTGCCTATTGAAATTAATGCTCCATCCCAGTGGCACAGCTTTGTGAAGAAATTTGTCTCTCAGAAGGAGCAAAAGAAATGAGGAGAAAAACATTAAAAACCTAACCTGAGCACAGAGAGCTGCAAAACTGGCTGGATGGTATGCTCAGGGCTGCAGGCTGAGCACTGGTGAAGTGGCTCTCAGGTGACATGAAGTGTCTGAGCACAGAGACTCCACGTGACAAGTAGATTAGGAGGGACTAGCCAGGCAGTGACATGTCCGTCTCAGGGCCTGTGCTCCTCTGCCACCCCTGGGGCTCTGACAAGATTGCCAAGTGACAGGGCAACCCACAAAATGGTACCTAGCAGATGGGCATCTGGCTCAGTTCTGTCTGATCCCTGTGGCTACAAGACCTGAGTGCAGTCTCTCCCCGGCTGTGGCCATTTTCACAGCTGGTCAGTTTTCCCACCACTTTGAATTCTCAGCCAACACATGTGACCCGTAAGCACTTTGTGAGTCAGGCAATATCCCACCAGCATGGGTCAGTATTTATGACTGGAGTTCTGGGAGCTGGGGCTCTCATTGGGACAAGAGTTTAGAGTCCTATACAAGCTCGTTACAAGGTAAAGCTTGGAAATAATTGTGTGTTTTATCCATCTAAACAATTAGAGTTGGAGTTCTTAGTTGCCCTAATATCCTCCCATCCCCATCCTCAGGTGTAAGCTGGGTGAGGAATCCGCTCAGCCGTGCTGCGCCATCTCCTTCCAGCTCTGGGCAGGAACATCAAAGCCCTGGGAAACATGAGCTTCACTTCTCAACCCAGAGGCTGCCCCTGTAGGGCTTGTCTAAAACTGTCACCTTGCTGTGCTGAAGCAGAGCATCTTGGGTGCCTCATCCCTGAAGTCTGGATGGTCTCTTGTAGCTTGTGTGCCACCTGGATGAGCGGAGTCCTAGCCCTCACTGCGTGTAGCACTCTATGGGGTCTCTTCTTCACCCAAGTCCTGTGGGGTAAAATGGACAGAGGCTCTTTCTGGCCTGAGGATAGAATAGCTATTGGACATCCAGAGCTGGGCAGAAAGTAGAGACAAGAATGGAGAAAAGAGAAGGCTACGGATGGGAAATAGGGGAAGAGCCTGGATTGGCATGGCTTAGGAGGGGCTTCTTGGCCCTGGAAGACTCTGGACTACAAGATCCCTGAGCTCTCCTGACCCTGAGGACTCTGGGAGAACCAGGAGAGCTGAGATCAACAGTCTTCAATCAGTCCTGGGCCATGAGGGACAGCCGGGGGCATGGACGTGGGAGGGGAGGGGAATGACCTATGGCTCCCCTGTGTGACCCCAGGCATGTCACTCAGCGGATGATCTGGCCTAATCCCCTCCATCAAAATCTAGATAGAAAATAATTTTATTTCTGGACTTGTGTATGCAGTTACACAGGAAATCTGATGGGAAATTTCTCACTCTGCAGCTCCTAAACCTGCCAGAGAATAATGGAGAACCACTGATTAGAAATAGGGATAGTGAGGAGGTGAAAGGTGGGGCCGGGGGCATCTTTGTTTCTAGTTCCTGTCCTGCGGTGGCCCGGGCTCCCTCTGACTCTTCTTGGGGTTTGATTTCATTCATGTATCTTATCATTTTGGTGATAGAACACGCTGTATCTACTCCATAGAAAGCTGATAAGAGCAGGCATGGAGTGCCTACTGTATGCAGCTGTCATACTGGAAGAGGCAGCACGTGACTTTCCCCAGAAGAAAATAGTAAATAGTTAATTTCTAGTTGAGAAACCAGTTTACAGAGCTGATGGAGAAAGGCACTGGTTTGTGGCTGAGGGGGAAAACAGGCAGGGATGAGAAGTCTCGGTGTGTGTGTGGTGGGGGGGAAGCTTCCTGTGAGTGTTAATGCCTTTAACCCTGTTTGTTCAGCAAAGGGGGTAGATTTGAGAAATTAGGAGTTACAAATGTCTGCCACATATCACAGCAAAAGGAAAATATTTCCAGTTTCCCATCATGTTTCAGTAGCTCATGCTATGACCCCTAGGACCTTATACTTGAGAAATGTTCATTTCTTATTTTGATTATGAATTCAATAAAATTAATTAAAATGATGTAAAATTCATAAACAACTGTGTGTGAATTAATGCTAATACAATGAGGTTCTTTTTTCTGATTCCTCATCTGTAGAAACCCAAGAAAATAGTTTCTAACGCAACTGGAGTTGTGCTCTTCAACATCTTTCTCCTGCTGGGAGGGATAAGTATCAGCATAGTGACCAGGAGTGTAGACTCTCTATAACAGATGGACGGCGAAGACACACAGAGGCATGGACAAGGGAACAAGGGAAGAGGGTGTGTGGGGTGCAATCTAAGAGTCCACCTAGAAAGCTCTGAGCTACATAGTAGATGGAGGGATTTCTAGTGTGTGTGTGTGTGTGTGTGTGTGTGTGTGTGTGTGTGTGTGTTGGCCTTGAACACAGGGCCTGAATGCTTGCCCTGAGCTTCTTTTGCTCAAGGCTAATGCACTACCAGCTTTTGGGTCGTTTATTGGAGATAAGAGTCTCTTAGACTTTCCTCCTGAGCTAGCTTTGAACTGAGCTCTTCAAATCTCAACCTCCAGAGCAGCTAGGATTATAGGCCTAAGCAGCTATTTCTCCCCTGTGCTTTTCTCATAAGGCATGTGACAAAATATCAGTTGGGATGCATTTGGCTGCAAGTAATAGAAACCCTAATTCATCATGAGTGGAACAATTAGAATCTGATTTTTAAAAAAATCAGCTAACAAGAAGTCCAGCAGGATGGCGGTTCCAGGATTGATTAGCTTACCCAGGTCTCAAAGATTCAAGTCATTTGCAGCTTTCTACCATCCTAGAAGGTTTGGCCTGCCCTTGTATAGGTTGCTCTGCGAATGGATCTAGGATGATTGCTTTGGTTTCATGAACAATACCCTCCCCTAAGTACAAAGAGAGAAAAGCAAACATTCTTATATTTGTTTTTAAGAAAGGAAACCCTTTGGAACAAACCCAGATGTAATTTTTTCTTAGTTCTGTGGACCTGAATTGCAGGCTTACATCAATCATTCACAGGGAAAGACATTCCATCACATTTGGCACAGACCACAAATGCTCAGAAGAGCTGTCTCACCCTCCTTGATGGTACTGGAAACCTGGATAAGGATGAACAAAATCAGAGCTCTACTCACAAAAGAGATGATGGATAAAGGAGAAATGGTGCCACCCTGTCCATGCGGCACAGGTGCTCTGCCTTCTCTGTGGGACTCAGTGTTGAAGATTTGGAGTTTACACTTTTGGTCATGCCCTTTCTTTTCCTCTTCTCTAACGGTCAAGAGATTCATATCAAGCAAATGAACAAAATATAACAAAAAAAACAACGTTTTTGCAGTGAAAATATTTGGGAACAGGCCATAAGTGAAGAAGTAGAGGAATCTTCTGGAAAATTGCGAGGTGCCCAAAGTATGCTTTCTGATGCGGGAGTCTTTGTTTTCTGTATCGGTCCTTCCTACTCAGTGTCCATCTAGGAGACCCAGCACTGCTGCATTGTCCTCTCTGTGGAATCAAAGCATGATCCTGACCCATGACAGGGGACAAGGATTAAATGGAATATTGTATCCCATCTCTGCCTGTCTTTCAGCTTTTTAGCCATCTGAACCTGAATTTTTTCACCTGCAAAGAGAATAATGACATCACCCAGTAGGATGTTGCTAAGGTAGTTACTAGTAACTATTGTATTAGAACAAGGTAACTGCTAGTAACTTTACACTTTAAGTGGCCTAATGAAAGTTGACTTCTCACTGAACGTGTCCAGTGTAGCTAATTCTGATCAAGTGGTTTTCTCTTTGACTTCATCCTTCCATTCTGTGACATAATTGACTTTGACATATAGTCTTTCAAGTTTCCAAAGGAAAGGCTTTTACATGGTTTTGAGTCGTTTCATCATTGAGAACCTAGCTCTAATGGACCTGGGATAACCAGCTTTTTGGTTTGCCTAGGTAGACATGTGATGAGCATTAAACTAGTCCCTGCCACATTAGTATGTTATGGTTGATATTATCTTTATTAATATTAAAAATTAAAAACAGGGATTTCTCAGATGGAACTATGGCCCCCAAAGAGTTCATTGATGGTCTTTGCATTTCTGAAAATGAGTCTTCAGTGCTGGTTTGAGTAGTCTAACACAGTGAGAAGTCCAGTGACTTGTTCCCGTCCCTCCACCCCCCACCACAGTCTCTAATGTAGTGTTTGATACAGCAGATATTAGCTTAGAAACAATGAGATTTGCTCGTGGCTGATTTTCTCTATCACCTTCTCGGGTTCCTTTCCTATTACATATCCCTGTACCCCTAGTTTGCATTTACTCCTAGGACCTAGATCTTGTGCCTCTTCATTACAGGGCTTCCCAGCTCGTTCTGGAAACTGCATTTACTTGTGAGATTGGAAAGTCCCTGGAAACATATACCCTTCTGAAAAAGTCTTTGTATCAGTCTGCTTTTCACTACTGTAACAAAATACCAGAGGTAGGCTAACTTAATAAAGGAAAGAAGTTAGCTTAACTTAAAGTTAGAAGGGCATAACACTTCTATAAGTTTGTCTCTGATGAGGATTACTTGGCAGATGTCAGGGTCACATGAGAAAGGGACAGGAAGCCAGAGTGGTTGGGGTTTCTCAGTCCCTCCTCAGGGCATAGCCTCAATTGACCTAAGGACTTTCCACTAGGTTCTAGCACTTGAAGGTCCTAAGCCACAACATTGCCTTACTAAGAATAAAGCTTCCAACCCATAAACTCTTGGGGACATACTTAAGCCATATTCAATGGCAGTTGTCCTTACGTAGTGGACAGAGGAGCTCTGGAGTGCCTGTCATTCTTCTCCTCCCTGTTTGGCCTTCTACTTCCCTTCTGGGAACACCACCCAGTAAATCACCTTCTCAGGAATCCTCAGGTTCTGGTAAACCAGTATGAAACAACAGGTAAATTGAGGAAATCTGGATTTTAAAGATCCTAGTCCCTGTTGAACCAAATAGCTGAGAAGGGTCTCTGGGAGTTGCGCCCCAACTTTGTTCCTACCTGCACAAGTCAAAAGATAAAGGCAGACTTGCTATGATGTGGAGTCTGGACAGAAAAGAAGACTTACTTAAAGGCATTTTTTTTTTTTAGCAGCGTATCAGCCTAGAAACATGCACCAAAGGGTTCTGAGAAACAGGGCTGAGCCCATGGCTAGCTGGCAGGTTTTTCTCAACAGGATATTTATGTTGTAGACTCACTGAATTTGGATATAAATTGCATGTGAGTTTTTAAAGATTCTTGCTGAGATGGATAGTTGGGCCTATTTAAGGTACTTCTAGCTGAAGCTGATCATGTACTAAGGAAATTCTCTTCTGCCTCAATATAGCATCTCTTTGGTTTTGGTTAGGTCTGGCTTGACCTGCAAACTTCTGGTTTCTCTCAAATATTGGAAATAAAGCCAGCAGTAACCTCAGAGCAAGTGTAGGCAAGATTCAGTGGATATGTACCAAGCCTAGCCTCAGGTTTCTTGTGACAACTTTGGCCATAGTCAACATGATGGACCATGAAAAGTGCCACTCAGATCCTCTGTCAATAAGGAAGGGCAGGGAGTGGGGATGCATGCCTGTAATTTCAGCTATGCAGGTTGCATAGGTAGGAGGATCACTGTCCATGTCCAGCCCAGGCAAAAACAAGAGACCCTATCTGAAAAGTAAACTAAAGCAAAAATGCTGAGGCCATGGCTCAAGGAGTACAGCATTTGCTGATCAAGGGCAAGGCCTTGAGTTCAAACCCAAGTTCTATCAAAAATAAAAATAAGGGCTGGGAAGGTGGCTCAGTGGTAGAACGCTTGCCTTGCATGCCTGAGGCCCTGGGTTCGATTCCTCAGTACCACATAAGCAAAAAGAAAAAACCCGGAAGTGGCACTGTGACTCAAGTGGTAGAGTGCTAGCCTTGAGCTGAAGAGCTGAAGGACAGTGCCTAGGCCCAGAGTTCAGGCCCCACAACTGGACCCCCCAAAAAATAAATAAATAAAAATAAAAATAAGCACTTGCTGCCCAGACCTAGGAAGTGCTACTAGCACACAGCAGTTGCAAACTCAATGAATGATTGCTGGGTGTATATTATATGTACCCAGAAAAATCAAGCATCCCAGTTCAACTTGGAACAACTCTAATGAGCCATCTGAGCTCCCAAGGCCCACCACCCAAGGCATATCTCTGGCCTTGGCATTCTTCCATTGCATCCTCTACCCCCTTACACAAGGGGTGGCTCCTTAATCCACATTCTGCACAGAAAACTCCATTTCTGAGGCTTCCTTCAAGGGCATTGACTCACAATCGTCCTGATTTCCTCCCTCAATAATCACGATTCTCTCAGGAGGCATCAGAGAGATACATAGATTGGCCACAATCAGAGCTCCTTCTGCTTCAGGCCTTCTGGGGGAATGTCTGGTCAAGGCCAGGAAGAGGAATAAGCATCCTAGTTCCCGTGTAAAGATGGGGCCATGGCCAGAGCCACAGCGTTAAGATATATCAAGAGACTCTTGAGGTCTATGCCAAGTACAGGGCTGTGTTTATCCAGATATAGTCCCTGAATTTTCTCTCTCTTATACCCTTATACCCTGATTCTCAGCAAGCCAGCAAGTCCTGCAGAGGTCAACAGTCATCTCTTTCTTGGATTGTATTATTTGCTCCCTGCCGCTCTGCCTCTTACCATCTTCACTATGGCCAGAATGATCAATGCGTAATTGAATCTCTCCGCTGCCCCCGCTTCCCCGCCCCCAGTACTGGCCCTGGGTACTGTCCTTGAGGTTTTTTGCTCAAGTCTAGTACTCTACCATTTGATCCACAGCTCCACTTCTGGCTTTTTTGGGTGGTTAATATAGATAAGAGTCTCAGATTTTCTTACCTAGGCTGGCTTCCAATCACAGTCCTCAGATGTCAGCCTACTGAGTAGCTGGGATTAAGGCTATGAGCCCTGGGGGCTGGCTTGCATTTCTTGCAGCTAAGATATTTCATTAGTTCTTTTCATAATTACTAGCATCTGATTCATAACTGTCATTGCTCATTTGATACATAGAGACCATCTCATATGCCTCCAGGATATTAACTCTACAGAGTTTTAATTGTGTGTGTGTGTGTGTGTGTGTGTGTGTGTATACCAGTACTGGGGCTTGCAATCAGGGTCTAGGTGCTATTCTTTAGCTTTTTTTTTTGATGAAGGCTAGCACTTTACCATTTGAGCCACGGTTCCATTTCCAGCTTTTTGTTGGTTTATTAGAGGTGAGTCTTGTAGACTTCTTTTTTGCCTTGACCTAGCTGGTTTTAATCCTCATCTCAGCCTCCTGAATAACTAGGATGACAGGCATTTACCACCAGTGCCCAACTACATCCACAGTTTTTAACATGGTGCTCAATACAGGGCAATTTCAAGAAACAATTTTTGCAAAAAGTGGTGTTTTTATTTCCACATCAGATTTCAGTGGTTTTTGGCTAAACACAATTAGAAAACAGCTGCAAGAGATGGCAAGCCATCAGATAAGGAAGAAATGACTTTGTGTTTCCTTTTCAAGTCTGTGGGGCTAAGGACCCAGTAGGGTTCTCTGTTCACAGGACTTGCTTCCCCTTCCAGAGGAAGTAGAGCTTTGTCACCTTTCAGGCTCGCCCAGAGCTTGACTTCTCCTTCCCCTGAGCAGAGAGCTCATTTCCCTCTGAGATCTGATGCCAGTTGCCTGCTGCCAGCAGAGTGGGGTGGAGCCTGCAGAAGTTGCTGCAGGACCATCACAGGGCATTTGAGGAGAATGGCGTTAGTCACTGGGTCTTGGGGTCGCAGCAGGCAGGATGCGGAGGGAGGGCTTCATGCTGCACCATTCTGAATCATCTCTGGGTGCCAGCACCTCACCCCACCTGCCATTATGCCAGCATGGCTATGCCATTGGCACCCACTGGTTCATCTTCTTCACAGTGGCACAGCTGCAGTAAGTAAGGGAGCTCTAGGAAAAAGGTGCTGTGGCACTTGCGGAGGAGGGTGCTTTAGAGATCCTAGGCCCCCTCTCCCACCCCATCCCTGCTAAATAGAGGAGGGAATCTGGACAGAGCAGAGAGGACCAGCTCAAGGTCACACAGGCAGTGATGAGGGAGTTTAGGCCAGAATGAAAAGTTCCTAATTTCCAAGGCACTGGGACCTCACCAAGTGCCTCTCTCTCTCTCTCTCTCTCTCTCTTTCCCTCTTCCTACTTCATCCCTAGCTGCTTCTCCTTATCTTCCTCTTCTTCCTTTTCCTCTTCTTCTCCTCCTTCTACTGGAGTTTGAACTTCCATTCTTGCATAGCCTGTTTGCTCATGACTGTTAGTCTACAACTGGAGCTCTGCCTTCATTCAGTCTGGCATTTTGCTCGTTAATTGTATATAATTGTATATAAAGGCTTCTTTGCAAGGGGCCCCAGAATGGTGAGACCCCTTTGTTACAAGGTTTGGGTTTTTGTTATAGCAGCTTGAGGAACAGAGTACAGACACAAGACAGAGGTCCACTTCCTCTTTTCATTAAGATTGCAAAAAGTTCCCATCCCAGAATCCCTTCTCTCTCTTCCCCCCTCCCCCACACCCAATCCAAAGAATAGCACAGCTAGCATGCAGGGGTGTATTTAGTTCAATGAAGGCTGGAGGTTTATCATCCCTAGGAGATGCTTAACCTTAATGTGGTTGGGATGAGTAGAGCAATTCAGCAGTCCCTGACGGATAGGCAGTCCAGGCAGTTGAGCTGATTGTCAAGGGATCCTAGATCATGAAACTGAGATTGAGAGGGGTCTTCCAGCCTGGGAGCTTTGAATTGAGGCAGACAGCCAAGGAGGGTCTGTCTATGTGGACAGGGTCCAGACCATGTGCTCTCTAAGCTGGTATGCTGCACACTCAAGGGCATGACAGATAGACAACCATTAACTTTCTGTGACACTTAGGATGAAAAAAAGGTTTGTATTTTCTCCTTCCTTCCTTCCTTCATTTCTTCCTTCCTTTCTCTCCTTTCTTCCTTTCTCTCCTTTCTTCCTTTCTCTCCTTTCTTCCTTTCTCTCCTTTCTTTCTTTCTTTCTTTCTTTCTTTCTTTCTTTCTTTCTTTCTTTCTTTTTTCTTGCTTTGCTTGCTTTGCTTGCTTGCTTTTCTTTCTCTTTCATAAGAGTACCAGGGTATGAACTCAGGGCCTCAACTCAAGGTCTTCTTCAGCTTGCTTGCTCTCCCGTGGCTGGTGCTCTAACACTTGATCAATGCCTCCACTTCACCATTTTGCTGGTTAATTTGAGATAGAATCCTACAGACTTTTCTACTGTCGCTGACTTCAACTGTGATCCTTCCACCTTAGCCTCTGAGTAGCAAAGATGATAGGCATGAGCCTATACTATAAGTGCTGGCTCACCATTTTTTTTAAACATTCCAGTCCTGTGTCATAACTGCAAGGATCAAGGATACCTACTTTCTCTCTCTCTCTCTCTCTTTCTCTCTCACATACACACACACACGTCCGCTACCCCACCAACATGCTTTGCTCAGACCTCATTAATGCTGAAATTCTGGCTGCTCCCTGACTACTTGGTCATTGCCAAGCCCAACCTGTGGCAGCAAGCAGAACTGGGGAGCTGTGGTCCGAAGCTATGAATATGGTCTGGACAGTACATGCACCAGACCATGTCCTCCAATTCTCTCCAAGGCATTGGGCATTCATTTATTTCCCCATTAGAACAAGAGCTTGATTCTTAGGTTCCAGAGCTACATGTGGAATGAAGTCACTGCAGATGTCCCTGATCTGGGTAGGTTTCATTTGGCAGCTCACCCAGACTTTGTCTTTGCCTTACTTTCCCCCTTTCTTCCAGGTGTCACTTTGTCACTTGTCCTTCAAGCAAGACTATCACCATGCCTGGCACCATGTGGCCTCATCCCCAAAACACTGCATTGTAACGATTTCTTCATGTCTCTGTCCCTTGTTTGTGGCATCTTAGACAGTTTCTGTCTCCAGTACCTAAAGATGCTGGGGCTGAGAAAGGGTCTTGGTGCACAGTGGCTGGCTGGAATCTGAATACTTGGGATCCTCAGAGCAAAGGGGAAATGGGGAGGCAGAGCGAGGGAACCCTACTTCAAACTGTCATCTCCAGTTGAGGTGGTGGGTGATAAGAGATAGCTGCTCAAGCTTCCTTACATCACAAAACTCCAACTTACCAGAGCCTACCAGGGTGTGTGGGCAGGGAGGCCTCCAGAGCAATGGGTGACCTACCCCTTTCCAGGAGCGTTTCCTAGAGGACGCATGATATGCTCTGGGAATGAAAGGTTGTCACTTGACAACACTATTTGGCTTGTCAGCGGCTCTGAGTGACTCTACTAAGAGTCATGAATTGTAAACCGGGAAATATAAAACATGAACAGCAGGGGGAAGCTCCCCTAGCTGGCCCCAAAGTCCAGCAGGTGCCTGGGCGGGAGAGCAGCCTCTCTGGGGCTGTAGCCTCGGTACCCCCCGCACCCCGGCGCGTTCTCCCACCCGCCTTCCGTGTCTAGGCATCCGTCCCCGCTCTTCAGGATTTTGTGTATGCCTATTTGCAATTAAAAACAAAAAACAACAACAAAAAAACACCCCACAAACAAAATAAAAAAATAACGAGTTGGAACCCAGAGCGGGAGCTGGCCAATGGAGTGCCGCGCTGGAGCATTACCGCATCAGAGAGGCTGCCCATTGGCTGGCTGGCTCTGAGGCGATGGCTGCGGCTCGCCGCCCTCCCCCTGGGGTTTGTCTGGGGGGCGGGGTTCGCACGTGCCTGGGCTGCACGGTGAGCACCAGGGGGCGCGGACCGCGGGCCCGGACTTGGCCCTTGGCTCTGGTCGCCCAGGGCCTGTCCAACCTCGGCTTTGCAGGCGCTGCCAGCAGCCTGCTGTGGCCCGGGGTCACAGGCGATCACGACTGACGTTCACCCCTGGGGCAAGTGAGCTGGCGGTGCTCGGGCGCCTGGCCCTCCCCGCCTCATCAGCCCAGGCCCCTGCACCTGGGGTCTTCCGTGCCCTCCCCAGCCCAGCTGAGGCTCACCTGATCCCCAGCCTCACCCCAGCACCTGTCTCCAGCCTCCTTCTACTGTTAGATAAATACCTGGTTTTTCCACTGGACCTGCGGTTTCTGGAAGGAAGACCACATTCCCAATTCTCTCACATCTGGATGTGACTAAGCCGTAGACCACGGGAGGTTCAAGATTGTGTCTTTAAACAGGGCAGGTGGGGGGGGGCATGCGCACACTTGTGAGTGCACGGAGATTTGTTTGGAGCCACTGGCTTATGTAACTGTGGGGCTTTCAAGTCTGAACTCTGCAGATTCAGCGAGGAGTTAATATTTCAACTCGTTTGGACTCTGAAGGCAGAAGTCCCTTTTTCTCCTAGAACCTCAGCCTTTCCTTGTAAAGCCTTCAACCGACTAGGTGAGGCTCAGGCACACCATAGAGGATTGCCTGCTTTAGTCAAAGGCTCCCTAATCAAATGTTAATCTCATCAGAAAAACACCTTGACAGCAGCATCTAGACTGGTTTTGGGAAAAACTGTTTGTGGCTGTGATGAATTGACTTTTGTTCATTCACTTCTGTTCATATGTGGAAACCCTAACCCTTAGAATCTCAGAATGTGACTGAATTTGGAAATGGGGCTATTAAAGAGATAATTAAGAAAAAAAGAGATAATTAAGTTAAAATGAGGTGTTAGGATGCACCAGAATCCAACCTGACGGGTGTCTTCTTTTTAAAATTATTTTTAAGTAGTTGTACAAAGGGATTGCAATTCCATAAGTCAGGTTATGAGCACACTGATTCTTGGTCAATGTCACCCTTCCTTTGTTCTCTCCCATTTTGTCTTTGTTCCAGGTGTTTTTTTGGGGGGGGTCAGTCGTGGGGCTTGAACTCTGGGCCTGGGCACTGTCCCACAGCTCTTCAGCTGAAGGCAAGCAATCTATCACTTGAGCCACAGCACCACTTCTGTTTATGTAGTGCCGAAGAATTGAACCCAGCACCTCATGCATGCAAGGCAAGCACTCTACCACTGAGCCACCTTCCCAGCCCCATTCCAGGTGTCTTTTTAAGGAAAGCAGGTAGATAGAGAGTTACCATGGATGCCTGGGCCTGAATGACAGCATACAAACAGGCAGCAGGTCAAGGAGACAGGCCTCAAGCAGAATCCAAAGTGCCAGCACCTTGACCTTAGACTTTCATGTTGAAGTCACCAGCCTGTGGTGTATATGACACTCCTAGAAAATCAACAAACGGGGCTGGGAAGGTAGCTCAGTGGTAGAGTGCTTGCCTTGCATGCATGAGGCCCTGGGTTCAATTCCTCAGCACCACATAAGCAGAAAAACCGGAAGTGGTGCTGTGGCTCAAGTGGTAGGGCGCTAGCCTTGAGCTGAAGAGCTGAGGGACAGTGGCCCAGGCCCAGAGTTCAAGCCCCACAACAGACCAAAAAAGAAAGAAAAAAAGAAAAGAAATGAAAATTAACACACATGACCCGCTAAGTTGCCAGGTATAATTCGCCATCACAATGGCACTTATGTGACACTTATTTAAGGGGATGGCCTTGCAGAGGAGTGGGGACTTTTCTACCATACTAGTGAACTGGGCTATAGATCCCTGTTAGTCCTGATGAAAGGTGGCCCAGCAATGCCAAGGTCAAATTTGGCTTTGAAAGCTATCTCTGAAATTAATTATCTGTAAGGGAGAAGTTGAGGCCAATTGCAATAGCAGAGACTAGTAAAGGGGAGGAGTAGCCATAGCTGTAATGGGCAATCTCAGCAGCTTGGCATGAGGGATGAGGCAGTAGGAAGGTCTTGAATCAGTGGATGGAAATGCCTCCAACCAAAGGCCAGTGTGTTATGGTAGTGTGGAGCTCAAATCTCCATCTCCCTGGCTAGATATGAAAATTTGAGGAGCAAGTCATGTTTTTTTTGTTGGTGGTGGTGGTTGTAGGACTTGAACTCAGGGTCTGGGCACTGTCCCTGAGCTTCTTTGTGATCAAGGCTAACACTTTACCATTTGAGCCACAGGACCATTTCCAGTTTTTGAGTGGTTAATTGGAACTTTTCTACCCAGGCTGGCTTGGAACTGTGATCCTCAGATCTCAAAGTAACTAGGATTATAGGCATGAGCCACCAGTGCTAGGCTGGAGCAAGTCATCTTTATACTATGCTTGTATGCTCTCTCAGTCTCAATTTGCCAACTTGCATGCCTTCCTCCCTCCCTCCCTTCCTCCCTTCCTCCCTCCCTCCCTCTCCCTCCTTCCCTCCCTCCCTCCCTCCCTCCTTCCTTCCTTCCTTCCTTCCTTCCTTCCTTCCTTCCTTCCTTCCTTCCTTCCTTCCTGCCTGCCTGCCTGCCTGCCTGCCCGCCTTCTTTCCTGCCTTCCTGCCTTCCCTCCTTCTCCCCCTCTCTGTCCCTGTCTCTCTCTTTCTCCCCTGTCATCATGAAAGGGCAAATTTTAGGAAGAACTCAGGCATCACTGTGGATACCCCTGCCACATAAGGAAAACCATAATTCTTAGCAGACATGACTTGTATTCTTCTGGCTTAAACCTTCCCTCCCTACCCTTCTTCTTTCCTCTCTCTCCTCCTTCCTTGTACTGGGATTTGAACTCAATGCCCCACACTTGATTGGCAAGGGCACCACTGCTTGAGCCACATCTCCAGCTTTTTTTGTTCGTTCTGATAGCCTTGCTTTATGCTTAAGCTCACTGGGACTTTGATCCTCCTATTTGTGCTTCCTGGTATTACTGGCATGACAGATACATGGCACTGTGCCCAGTCATTGAGTCTTAAAACATTTTTTTGCCTAGGCTGGCACCAAACCATGGTACTCTAATCTCTACCTTCTAAATAGCTAGGATTACAGGCATGAACCACTGCACCTGGCTCTGTTTGAATCTTTGACTCTCTTCTCCAAATATCTGAAACTAGCCTGAAGTTTTAGAAGAATCTTTTTTTTGAGCTGCATTGAGAAGTCTGGCTGCTGCTATTCTAAGGGCAGATTTACCTGGGAAAGAAGCTCCTCCCCCATCTTTCTCCATAAGGCTAAGCTCTTTCCCAATCAGAGCCCGCCCCGTCTCATTACCAGAGGGAACAATCAGGAAGAGATCAGGGATCTTTAGAATCCATATTTGAATCTCATCATTTCACCCATGAGCTTGGGCAAGCCTCTATCAATCTCTCACCACTGCCCACCTGCCCACTGCCAAGTCCCAGAGCCTTCTCTTTCTATCTGAACCTTTCATCCTCAGGAGATCAAAGAGCAGCTATATGTGCCTTACTGTGACAACTGTGGTGAAATAATAAATGAAGAAGGGCCTCCCATGGTGTCTGCCTCCAAGTGGCAAGGCAATAAAAACTAGAACTTTCTACTTCTGGAAACTTCATCTCTACATTATGTCCCTTCCCAATTAAATAAAGAAGGAATAGCAACTACAAAATGCACTCCAAGGACTTTAAATCATCTCCTCATGTAGGAATGCCGGCACCCTCTGTTAGTTAAAGATGTGCTTACCCCATGTCAGAAGTCCCTGCATTTCAGTGATGCATGCCTTATTAGTTTGTTTCTGCCTCTCCCTGTCATGCTCTGAAGGGCTTTGCTGCCACCTTCATCTTGGGGGAATTCTGGGGACTTGGGGGTTGGTGGTGTCTATTAGCTATGACAGGTGCAAGCAGGAAAACAGGGAGCTGGACTGAACTCTTTGCTGCCTGCAGGGATCTCTCCCACCCGAAGCTGTGTTGTCCCTTACAAGCAAAGAAAACTCCTTTCTGGGAAAGTCTCTGTCATTTTTTCCCTTTAACTTCTTAGGGGAATGCAGAAATCTCTGCACGTTATTTCTGGGCTCTTCCCTACCAGGTATTTGGCTATTTGATAAACCAAACTCCTTAGCAAGCTACCTGGGGGTGTGACACTCCACCCAATGGCCACGATGTGATTGCCCTCTGATGAGGACACTACAGTTTGTATATTCCTTTTGCAAACATGGATGATTCAATGCGCATCTATGCATCATGAAACTTCAGGCTGAGGCTCTTAGTCTGCATGGGAAGAACCACTTGGGCTAGTTCCCACCCCATTGGTAGTGTTCTAAGCTATTTCCTGTGCAGACCTCAGTCATAACTGTAGAATCCATTGTGGCTCCCATTTATTGTCCTATGTAGCTCCTACTTATTACTCTATTTATTTGGCAGAGAGCCAAGCCCTTGTGGCTCACACTTGTAATCCTAGCTACTCAGGAGGCTGAGATCTGAAGATCACAGTTCAAAGCCAGCTCACGGCAAAGAAGTTTGTGAGACTCTTATCACTGATGAACTAGCAAAAAGCCAGAAGTTGAGCTATTGCTCAAGCAAAAAAGCTAAGGTCCTGAATTCAAGCTCCAGTACCAGCACATACCCACACACAAGGAAAGGAGTTCGCAGATCACCAATGCCTCTCTTGCACACTACATGTGCCAAGGACGGGGCAGGAAGATGACATCATTACCACACTCAGTGCTCCCAGAGGTCCCTTAGGCAGACACCATCATCATCCAGGCTTTGTCAGTAGAAAGCTAGAGTTCAAAGTCATTGCCAAAGCCCTCCAGCCTGCAGTGGCACAACCAGGTCTTGTGCTGAATTCTACCTGCCTGAAGCTGCATTTTTCCCATGCACATTGTGATGTTTTCTCTCCTTTCTGCTGCTGGGACCAATCCTAAATACTCTGTAGCATTTCCGGTGTGAAGGTGTTGCCCGGTCTCTTCCTGCCAGGGCTCCTGTGCTTGGGCAGTGGGTGGAGGCTGGCTCTGCTGCGGCTCTGGGCAGCTGGGAGGACCAGGCTGGGAGGCAGGTTGTCTATTGATTGACTGAAATTGGATTTGTTGACACAAACTGCCAGCATCTCACCGTGATGAAAGGATTGCCCACCGGCCTCATAACAAGCAGAGATTTCCCTGAGGGCCGCCAGAGCTGCTGGTGTGGTTCTTTTGTGAGGAGAAGAAAGCAATTAGGAGAACGGGGAGGTTATTAGGTCTTATTGCTTCCCTCAGCTCCAGAGCACAGCGCAGGCTGCACAGTGTGGGATTTCCTAGCTCCCAGTCCTACGTGATGGAGATTTTGTTTGAGCCTCTTCTACTGTGTAAAAGCCAGTCGAGGGACCAACACAGCTCATGTATGCTGACTCTGAAACATATGGTGAATGCACACACAGATTTGGGTCACCCAAAGAAACCAGCAGGTGGAACCAGCTTTAGCAGACTTTAAAAATAACAACATCTTTGGGGTATAAAAACAAATGCACAAATACACAAGACTAACACATCTCTTCCCCAACCCCACTTGCTTCCTCTATTCTGGTTCACCCACTGTTGAATTAAAAATGCTCAGACTGGCATGGCTTAAAGGTATATGCAGCTAAGAAGGCCCGCTCTCCACATCTGCAGATGGCCAGGAAAGAGGGGGAGGGGGATGTGTTCTGCAGAGACACATAGCTCTTGGCAGCTATTTATTGCAGTCTGGAATATGCACATGACTCAGGGCAGGTGGGTGAGGAGGAGTGGTGACAATACCAGAAATAATGTCACCTGATATTGTGCAAATGTTGGTTTTTGTTGTGATAAAATATGCACAGCATGAAATGTGCCATCATAGCCAGTCATAGTCATGCAGTGAGGGGATTCTGTACCTTCACATCCATCTCCAAGACTTTCATTGTTCCCAGCTGAAACTCTGCACCCAGTAAATACCAACTTCCTCAGCCTCCTCCTCAATCCTTGATGTGACTCCAGGGCCTATAATTTTGATGACTTTAAGGGCCTCCTAAAAATGAAATTAGACATTATTTGCCTTTCTATGACTGGGCTATTTCCCTTAGCCTTTCACCCTCAATGTACACCTATGTTGTCACAAGTATCCCCATTCCCTTCCATGTAAAGGTGAATACTATTCCCTGTGTATATAGGTCGAAGTTTATCTATCATTCATCAACGCATGGGTCTCTTCCATCTCTTTGCTATTGTGACTTACTGTAAACATGGGTATACAAATAGCTAATTGAGACTTGCTTCCATTCTTTTGGGTGCATAACCAAAATTGGGAGGGTGGGGTCACATAGAAATTCTAGTTTAATAAGTTGAACTAAATGCTTGGCACTGACTAGACAGGAGCTCCACAACTTGAGCCACAGCTTTAGCCTTTTTTGCTTTAGTTATTTTATGAATACGGTCTTGTATTTTGTCTGGGCCCGCTCAAACCTACACCAGATCTGGGATGATACCAGATGCATACCACCACATTGGCTTGTTTTGTTGAGATGAAATCTTGCTTACTTTTGGTCTGGACTAGCTGTGAACTGTGATCCTTTATATCTCTGCCCCACATGAGCTGGGATTACAGGCATGGGTCACCACACTAGGCCTTCTAGTTTAATTTTTGTCAGGACCCACTATATCTCTTTCCATACCAGCCACATCGTCTCATTTACATTCCCACAACAATGTGCAAACGTTCTAAGTTTTCCATATCCTCTTCTACATTTGTTGTTTTTTGTGAGCTTGTTTTTTTGGAGGGGTGTGGCATAGACAAGATTTCTGGAATTTGAATTCAGGACTTTGTATCTTGTAGGTAGGCACTCGACTACTTGGGCCATGCTCCTAACCTTTGTTTTATTTAGCTTTATAATGGTCATTTTGGTTAGTGGGAAGTGATGTCTCCTGATGTGCATTCCTTTATGTAATAGTTATTTTGAGCATCTTTCCATGGCTACCTACCATTTGTATGTGTTCTTTGGTGAAATGTCCTTCACAACCTTTCCCCATTCATAGGGTTAGGTGTTTCTTTGGGTCTGTGTGTGTGTGTGTGTGTGTGTGTGTGTGTGTTTGACTTTTACAATGAGTGGGGCTGGAATTATAGATCTGCTCCACATTATAGAGATGTATGGGAACTGGCTATAACTTTCCCAATTTGTGGGTAGGACAGCAGTAGAGCCTTTAGCTCCTGACTCCTGGCCTAGCTTCTCTGACACATTCTACTCAGAGGGAGAGATGAAGCCCACCATCTTCCTGCTTTTGCATTTCAATGATGTGAGAGATAATGGTGGGCTTGGTAGCCTGTATAAGCTGTCCCTCTGAGCCTAGGCTGTATCATAGAGCAGTGACCCGAGGAACACAGCCACTGTGTCCTTCCTGAGTTGACCATAAGCCAAAGTGAAAGAGTATCATACCTCCCCAGATCCTGAACCTAGACAGGTATCCTGTCTGGTTGAGCCACCAACAACTGGGATGATATGGCCTCTGCTTCCAAAGCCCTCTTTGCCCATGACCTCATTGCTTTCTGCTGTTGTACAGGGGGGAAGAGAGGTCCTTCAACACCAATGTCAGACATTTTGGAACAATAGACTGTTCTCCCATGTGTGCTGGTGATTTTCCTGGCAGCAAGATGCAGTGAGGATTAGTGGGAATTTATATAAATAGAATAGTGGTATTGTATATATTAGCCCAAAGTGGGAGAAACACAAATGTCTACTATCCATCCAGTGGAATATTATTTAGCTGTAAAAATAAAATAACTCTGACACACATTACAACATGGATGAGGTGAAAGAAGCTGGTCACAAATGGTATCATTCCATTCATGAGACATGTCCAAGACAGGCAATGGTATCAATGGTTGTCAGGGTTTGTGGAATATCAGGTGGAGTTATGAGAACTAACGTGCCTTTTATGTGGTAAATGATAGTGGTGTGCAAACCCAGAGCCTCATACATGTTAGGCAAATGTTCTACCACTTGAACCATGTCCATGGGCTTTCTTTTGCTTTAGCTAGTTTTGTTTATTTGTGCCAGTCCTGGGGCTTGAACTCAAGGCCTACATGTTGTCCCTGAATTTTCTTTTCTGTAGTCTAGTGCTCTACCACCTGAATCTCAGGTCTACTTCTGGCTTTTGGGAGGTTAATTGTAGATAAGAATCTCATAGACTTTGCTGCCCAGGTTGGCTTTGAACCATAATTCTCATATCTCAGCCTTTTGAGTAGCTAGGATTACTAATGTGAGCTACTGGTACTCAGCTTTATCTGTTTTTTTAATAGGGTCTTGGGTTTTTGCTAAGGTCACTCTTGCATTTTTGCTAGGGCCCTTCTGAACGTCTGTCTTCTTATAAATGCTTCCATCATAACAGCACTGACATGTCTACCATGCCTGGCTTATTGATTGAGATATGGTCTCATTACCTTCCACCTGAGCTGGCCTTGAACTACATTCCTCCTCATCTCTACCTCTTAAGTACCTGGGATTACAGGCATAAGCCCTCACACCTGGCTCTTAAAGCGATTCTTACTTTTTCTTTGAGGTGATAAGACAAAATCATTGACTGACTATGAGGATGGATGCATGTATCTATGCACCATAAGAAAATTCATTGACTTGTATGGCATGTGAATTATAGCTCATCAAAGCTGTCAGAAAAAGGAATGCGTTGATACACTGCCTTCTTCATATCATTGATCACTCTTCTCATTGCTTTATTGAATTAGTTGTTAGAACATTCTTCTCCTTCACTATCACTTAAGTCCTTTATTGTAGAGTTGTTTTCTTTGGAAAGAGATATAGTCCCTTGTTTATTCATAGATTTAGTGACTTGGTTTTGCTGGGATTTATACATCTGAAAGCGAGTTTTGGTGGATATTTCAATCTCCTGTGTCCTTTTAGTTGGAGATTTCTCACAGATTGTTTAAGACTGGGTTATGGGCTTGGTTCTGACATATTTTTATGTTATTGTATTGGAGGAATGTGGCTTATTCATCCAATAATCCATTTAAATGCTCAGGATCCTCTATATGAAACTTCTTCACTCAGGGCAAGGGAGTTTAGCTAAGAAAAGCTGTTTTAGTTGACAACCTTGTATTTGTGGCAATCCCTAGTCACCACTATTGCTCTAGATGAATGTAGAAATAAAGATGTATCTTCACAGTCTAGGGAGACTTTAGTTAAGCAGAGTGATAATAGCAAAGAGATAGTGGGAACAACACTAATGAATTCAAAGAGAATTCAAACAACTGGAGAACTCAAACAGACAGCTGAATTGAATAAAGAAGACAATGCAGAGGACAATAAATACATAGACATTTTGAAAAAATTGAAATCCTGGAAATGAGGAACTCAATGGTTCTTGCTATTGAGAAAATTAAAAACTCAATCAAAAGTCTTGAGTCTATGGAGATCTCAAATAGTATAATTCTGTAGAAAGACAAAGTCAAAGTCCAACAAATTAAGCACCAGAAAATGGATATTTGTGAGAGCAGGTGTGGGCCAGTAGGAGAGGAGATGAATGAAGTGGGGAAAGAGAGGAGAGTACAGTCAAGAACTCTTGGTATATATCAAAAACATTTTAATAATCAGGATGTGTTGAAGGGAGGTGACCATGGTGAAGGGGGGGCACCGATTAAGATGCGTTGTATTCATAAACTGCTCTGTTAAAGGGCACCTCCTTTGTACAACTACTCAAATATAATAAAATTTTTAAGTCTAACAGGACATAACAAGTTGACAACACAGAATCAGAGGTTGAGGATAAAGCAGAGAAATTAGATCAAAGACACTGAAATATACTAAGAAAATACAAATGGAACTTGTAAGACTTCTCCTACTCTATCAAGAGATTAAATCTGAGTAATAGTGGTTGGGCAGGAGAACAGAAAGAAGGAAACACAGTGAATTTCCATAATAATCTAGATACATGTGTGAAAATGGAATAGGGAAAATCAATGAAATGACTGGGAAAGGAGAAGGAGGAGGAAGTTAAAGAAAGGAGTAACTCTGATCAAATGTATTCATAAATGTACATGTTAAAATGTAACACCCTTATACATTAATCTACCCCTAAATAAATAACCTAATAGTGTACTTCAGATTTCTAGTAAAACAGAAATAAATGAACCCCCAAGTTAGCAGATGGAAACTGGGCACTGGTAGCTCATGCCTGCAATTGTAGCTATTCAAGAGGCTGAGATATGAAGATTATGGTTCAAAGTCAGCCAGTACAGAAAAGTCTGTGATCTCTTTATCTTTAATTAACTGGCAAAAAAGCTGGAAAAAGGTTTGTAGGTCAAGTGCTCAACTTGCATGATAAAAGCCATGCAAGAAAACAAGACCTTGAGTTTAAACCCAGTACCATATGCACATGCACATATGTACATTCACACCTATAAACATACACGTGAATTGGTAGATGGAAAGAAATAATAAAGATTTGACTAGAAATCAGTCAGATAGACAGCATACAAAGAATCAATAGAACAAACATTTCTTATTTGAAAAAGTAAATATGATTGATAAAAGAATAAAATTGGAAATGATGAAGAGAATATCACAGCAAACACCAATGAAATCCAAAGGTTCATGAAGGAATACTTTGAAATCCTTTGCTCAGATAAATTGAAAAATCTAGAATGAGTACATTTCTGATATAATTGACCTACCAAAACTGAACTAACATGATATAAATCACCTAAACAGTTTTTATAGAAAGCAATCATAGGGCTGGAGGTATAGCTCAAGAGGTAGAACGCTAGCAAGAGACCTCAAGTTCAAATACCAGTATATTCAATTAATAATTTTTTAAAAAAGAAATGATATTTGTGGAGGGGAAGGGAAAAAACAAATTGTTTAAATAGGGATACAGGTGGGCCCATTGCAACAATGAGATGTACAAGACGTTATGTTGAAAAACGAACTTTACAACTTTGGTGCAAGGAGTGGGGTGGGGGGTGAGGGAGCAGGGTGATGGGAAGGGATGGGAAGGGGAAACAGAGGAGGAGGCTACAATGCTTGATAAGAAATGTACTCATTATCTTGCTCATGTAATTGTAACCCCTCTGTACAGTATTTTCACAATAAAAAATAAATAAAATTTAAAAAATTAAAAAATATCTGAGAGAAAGTAAAAAAAGAAATGTAATCATTACCTTACTCAAGTAGCTGTAACCCCTCTGTACAGTATCTTACAATAAAATTAATTTAAAAGAAAAAAAAGAAATGTACTCATTACCTTGCTCATGTAATTGTAACCTCTCTGTATGGTATTTTCACACAAAAAACAAAAACAAAAAAACAAAACAAAACAAAAAAGAAATGATAATGGAACAGTAGTAGAGTCTTTCAACAACAAAAACCCTAGGACTAAAGAGATTCACTGCTGAATTTTATCAGAACTTTCAAGACTAACACCATATTCCTCAAGCTCTTTCATGAACTAGAACAGGAAGGAATGCTACTGAACTCATTCTATGCAGCCAATGTTACACTTATTCCAAAACCAGACAAAGACACAGCAACAACAAAAGAATTATAGATGCAAACAAAGAAATTTCTGATGCAAAAGTTCTCAATAAAAATGTTGCAAATTAAACTCAACATATTAAGAAGATCATATACCATAATCAAGTTGGTTTCATCCCAGGGGTCCAAGAATAGTTCAACATAAATGAATTAATAAATGTAGCACATCATATAAATGGAATCAAATACCAAACCTACCTGATCATCTCAATTGATATAGAAAGAGTTTTTGACAAAATTTAACATCCTTTTGTTAAAAGAAACTAGGAATAGAAGAGATGTACCTCAACATAACAAAGATTGTGTATGACAAACCTACAGCTAATGTCATATTAAATGGGGAAAAATTTAAATCATTGGCCTTAAAGTTAGTGAGACAAATGTGTCCACTCTTCCTGCAGTACTTCAAAATGGTGCTAGAATTTCTAGCCAGAACTGGAAGAAAAAAATAAAAGAGGAGAAAGAAATAAAAAAGATTCAAATACAAAAGGAAAAAGTCAAATTATTCTTATTTGCTGATGATATGATCCCATGCTTAGCAGATACTGTAGAGTCCGCCAAAAACTAGATTTGACAAAAATCTTCAGCAGGATAATATAAAATCAACATTCAGAAATCAGTAGCTTTTCTATATACCAATAATAAGGCAGAGAAAGAAATCAGGAAAAGAATTTCCTTCAGAATAGCCTCAAAAAACAGTAACATACCTAAGTATTAATCAAGGAAATGAAAGATCTCCACAATATAAAGCACAAAATCTTGAAGAAAGTATTCACTGACACATGGTAAATTTAAGAGAGAACTCAAATTGAAAGGCAAAGTGCAACAAAATAAACACCAATGAGTATCTGGAAGGGGTGGAGTAGGATTAAAGGAAGGGGGGTAGATGAATGAAGAGGAGAAAAGGGGGAGAATGCCATAAAACACTAAATCCATATCCTACAAAATTAAGAAAAGCAAGGGAAGGGGAGGGATGAGAGAAAAGAGTGAGAATGTTGAAAGGGATGAGATTGATCAAGATGCACTGTACTCATCAACTGCTTTGTTAAATGCTAACTCCTTTGTGCAAATACTTAAAGACAAGTTTTAAAAAGAAAAGAAATTGAAGAAGACATCAGACTTCACATGCTCATGGATTGGCAGACTTAAAAATGGCTGGGTGCCAGCGGCTTATGCCTGTCACCCTAGCTACTCAGGAATCTGAGAAGCACAGTTGAAATCAGTTCAGGCAGGAAAGTTTGTGAGACTCTTCTCTCCTTTTTACCACCAAAAAGCCATGGTAGAGTGCTAGTCTTAAACAAAGTAGCTCAAGAAACTGCCCTGGTCCTGAATCCAAGCCCAAGGACTGGTGCACGTGTGTGTGTGTGTGTGTGTGTGTGTGTGTGTGCATGTACACACGTGCACACACACACTCACACATACAAACACACAATCATGAAAAGGGCTGTATTGCCAAAAGTAATCTACAGATTCAATATAATACCTATCAAAGTCCCAATGTCATTCTTCACATAAATAGGAAAAAGTCATGTGGAAACATAAAAGACCCCACATAATTAAAACAGTCCTGAGAAAAAAGAATAATGATGGAAGTACCACAATACCAGACTGAATTACACTTCAGGGCCACAATGACAAAAGCAGCATGGTACACTGACACAGAAACAATCTCCAAGAAGAATGGAACAGAATATAAGATCTAAGGGGGAACACACAGTGATAGCTATCTAATTTTTGGCAAAGGAACAGTAAACGTACACTGGCAAAAAGGCATCCTCTTCAAGTGATGCTGGGAAAATTGGTTACCTATGTGCAGGAGACTGAAACTTGACTCCTATCTCTCACCTTGTGTACAAGTACTACCTCCAAATGGAGCAAAAGAACTTAAAGTAAGTCCTAAAACTTTAAATCTACATCAGAGAAATGTAGGAAAAACCCTGTAAGTTGTAAGTCCAGGTAATTATTTTCTGAATAGGACTCCAATTGACTAGAAAATAAGAATAAGAATTGACAAATAGGAATTAAAAAGAGTTTCTGCAAAACAAAAGAGACAATTACCAGAACAAAGAGAAAAACCTATGGAATCAGAGAATATCATCATCAGCTATTCATCAGATACAAGGTTTATATCCAGAATATCCAAAGAGCTCAAAAAATTAACAGAAGAACCAGCAATTCAATGAATAAATTAGAAACTAATTGAACTCACTATTCTCAGAAGAAGAACAAGTGGCTAATGGATACATAAGAAGGGCTCAACATCTTTAGCCATTAGTAAATGCAAATGCAAATCAAAACCACACTAAAATTCCATCTCATCTCAGTTAGAATGGTCATCTTTAGTAAAACCAACAACAAATGCTGGAAAGGAAGCTGGTAAAAGGGTACACCATTAGTGGGAACATACATGAACACACCCACTATGGAAATCAGTATGGAGGTTGTTTCTAAAACTAAAAATAGACCTTTATTCTAACTATGGGAGCATGTAGGAAGATAAGTGAAAAGGGGGAGGGAAAAAGAAAGATGGAGGATAAGTGATTTTGAAATACATTGCAACTATATATGAAGGCAGCATAAAGAATCTCAGTGAAAGATATTGACCAATAGAGGCTTGGAGGTAGGGATAGAGAAAGCAATAGAAAGAGTTATTCTGGGCAAAATATAATATATGCAAGTTTGAAATACCATAACAAAACCCCTTGGTGCAATTAACACACACACACACACGATAAGACAGTAAAAGAAGCCCTGTTGGAGTGGTATGTAGGGTACGAGCAGGAGGGGGTAGGACTCCAAAAGAGATTGAATGAGGTAAATCTGGTCAAATAAGTTTATTTGAGCTGGGTACTGGTGGGTCATAGCTGTAACCCTAGCTACACAGGAGGCTGAGATTTCCTGCCAGCCTTAGCAGGAAATTCTGTGTTACTCTCACCTCCAGTTAACTACCAAAAATGCTAGATGTCTAACTGTTGCTCAAGTCTTAGAGTACTAGCCTTGAGCAAAAGAGCTGAGGACAATTCCCAGGCCCTGAGTTAAAGCGCTAGGACCAGTGCTGTATGTATAATAATAAATGAATGTATAAAAATAAAACAATAAAATTGTTTTGAGATGGAAGGGAATAGGGGAGAGTGATGTAGGGGATGATTGTATACATGCGTATAAATGACAGTGAAATCTTGTACAACTAATGTGTGCTAATAAAAGGAAGAGGAAGAAGAAGAAGAAGAAGAAGAAGAAGAAGAAGAAGAAGAAGAAGAAGAAGAAGAAGAAGAAGAAGAAGA
>NW_012267248.1:5736892-5767743 GCF_000151885.1 Dipodomys ordii
GAGGAGGAGGAGGAGGAAGAAGAAGAAGAAGAGGAAGAAGAAGAAGAGGAAGAGGAAGAAGAAAAGAAGAAAAGAAGAAGAGCAGCAGCAACAACAACAACAACAAGAACAAGAAGGAAGAAGAAGGAAGAAGGAGGAGAAAGAGGAAGAAGAAGAGAAGGAAAAGGAGGAGAAGGAGGAGGAAGAAAAAGATTATTATTAATCAGATTTCTTGAACCAGTAGACTACCAAGAAGTGGTAGCTGGTAGTAAGAGGCTCAGAAGTGTCAGCCAAGACCAGCAATCAGAGCTGCACTTTGCAGCAAGCCAGAAAAACATGCAGGTAGAAGTCCAAACGTGAAGGTAGGCTGGTCCTGTGACTGCCTTTCAAGCAGAATACAGAGGAAAGGCTGTTTTAATAGCTATAAAGCCTATACCTAGAACTGGCAGCATCTTCCTACTTCTCTTAGAGCCACTGTGTAAGAAGTTTTTCTCCTGAGCGGCCATGTTGTAAGGAAGCCACACAGAGATTAACTAGATGAGGAACCAGTTGTCTGAACAGTCCCTCGCCACTCAAGACATTCCAGCTGAGGTCTCGAACACCTAGAAGAGATCAGCAATTCTTTTTCTGCCCATCCACAAACCTCTCCCACAAAATGGTGAGGTATAAGAATAATAAATTGTTTCAAGCTACTAAATTTGGCAGTAAGGTGTTATTTAGCAATCAATAACTGGAACAGTAAGAAAGATAGGGTCATAGTCTCTGTCTTACTTGATTGTTGTGAGGATGACATGAAATGCTAAGTCCAGTGTCTGGCACTGGATGGGAACTAATTATTTCTTTTCTTTCTCTCTGGATGAAATGCAGTGGTAGAAGGATATAGAACAAGCTGGAATCCTACTTCCTATCTATTGTTTAAAACATATGGAAATGCTTATGGTGAGACCATAGGCAGTGTACCCTATGCAAAGTTGCATATTATGCCCTCAGTCAGTTAGCTCAAGGTCAGTTAGATCAAGCTCAAGGCACATTCTCCTGGTCCCTCTTTGCAGAATCTGCTGTACTTAAAATAATCATGTTTGCTGCTGCAATGCTTGATAAGAAATGTATGCATTAACCTGCCCATGTAATTGTAACCCCTCTGTACAGTGTGTTCACAAAAAAAATAAAAAAAAATCATGTCTGAATACATTGTGCTACCAGGGCCAGTATAGGTGGGCAAGAACAGCACTGGTGACAGCAAGTGAATCTCCTCCTGGGACCACACTGACCACACGGGTAGGTAGGTGGGACCCATTCATTCTGTAGGTTTCTAGGCTTCTGATTCCATTATTCAGTAATTTACTATTGTTCCCTTTTTCACAAGGACTCAGATCTGATCCATTGTTTGATCCCTCTCCTCATTGGAATCATCAGTCAGAAGACTGGAGAATGAGCCATAAGCTGTGTCCAACTGAGATCTCACTGATGACATTTGTTCATTCCGAGTCCCTGTTGGGTGTTGGTTAACCAGTTAGGAGTGACTTCTGCTATCCAGCCTGTGTTCTTTCCCATCTATTTATGGGAATATTCAATTCAATGGTTTAACATGTATTATCTATTTCTGTTCTATTGCAGTAGTGGGTGTTGTTCACCCAACACTTTAGGTGCCACTGTGGTGGGGACTACCTCCTGCTTCTCTTGATGGACCTTCATCTTGCAGATATGAGACCTGTCCACCTGCTCTAAAATCCTATTTCCTCACTTACGCCTGTTCTTATAATATAACATGTTTTTGTTCTGCGTTTAATATGTAGACTATGTGAGAAAAATTAAATTTGATTTAGATTCTTTTTTTAAAGCAAATCAATTATGATAAACCTAGGTTTAGCATAAGGTGAAGTACAGCCTGGCTGAATATTCTGGAGGTTATTCATCTTGATTATTTTGCAAATAGCTCCTCAATCAAAGCATTAATCAAGACTAGTGAGGTCACTATAGTAATAATGTCTAGGTTAGACCCCTTTGGGTAGTTCTAAACCCACAGGGCTATTAAGAGAGCACAGTTGCTCAAACGTGCTCTTACTCTTCATTTAAAACACTCCATGCATGCCATAACTCAGTATTTTTGGTCATTCTGGAATATATATCCTTTAGTGATATTTTAGCAGCAGAATGAATGGGTATATTCAAAGAAGTGCCATATTGGGTTCAAGAGCAAAAACAAAAACTACAAAACTAAATAAGTATGACACATGTGAATATAAACAATAAAAGTAAATAAATACATCATCACTTCCCAACCTAAGAACGAAGCAATAATAATACCTGTGAAGGCACCTTAAGATTTTTCCTAAGGAAGTTCTCTTCTCAGAAAAGTTCTTGCTATATGAAGTTCTGTCACAATCAATTTATACTTGCAATTATACTTCTGTCAGGTACACATGTATTTTCAAATAACAAAATGTCTAGCTTTTCTTTTTCCACACTTTATTCTTTTACTCCATGTTTTACTTCCTAAATCAATCTATTCTAGTGTATGTTACTATGGGTCATTAATTTTTAAAGCTATGTAGTACTACATGGAATAAATATATGCAATATACACATATAATTAACTTGTAAAAAGTAATGCTGGATGAACTTATAGATATTTCACACACCTGCAAAGCATCACTACTTCCTAAGTTTTTCCTCACCAATGTTGTTGTTGCTGTTGTTATCATTATTATCATATGCTACGATATAGTTACCTTCTTTTTGTTCACGGACATTTGATGCTGATGGAATTTATTGTTTTTTTTGTTTTTTTTGGGGGGGTCCAGTCATGGGGCCTGAACTCTGGGCCTGGGTGCTGTCCCTCAGCTCTTCACCTCAAGGCTAGCGCTCTACCACTTGAGCCAAAGCACCACTTCCAGCTTTTTTTTCTTCTGCTCATGTGGTGCTGAGGAATCGAACCCAGGGCCTCATGCATGAAAGGCAAGCGCTCTACCACTGAGCCACCTTCCCAGCTCTGGAATTCATTGTTGAAGGAAATTATTTTTATTTTTTGCTGTTACAATACCACTGTGGATATTTCTGTGCACATGGGAAAGTTGTTTTGATAGCATATTCCTGAGAGTGGAATTGATGTATCTCAGCTTAAGAGTATGTTTAATCTCGTTAGAAAATGTTATGTCTCTAAAGCATTGTAGCTGCTTCACATATTTACCAGAAATACTGAGAAAGTTTAAAAGGGTTTACCAGAAAGCCTTTTAATCTTCTGTCATATTTATTCCTAAGTAACTTGTGTCCTGTTGCTTTTATAATTACTCATCTTTAACTATTGATTACTGATACATAGAAAGATCAAATTGACTTTTCTATGTTGCTTTTACTTTCAGAAAATGTATACAACTCCAATTCATTTGAACTTTTTAGAGTAGTCAAGCATATTATTTTGAAATAATGCCAGGTATGTTTTTAATGTATATTTTTATTGTAAAGATACTGTACAGAGGGGTTACAGTTACATGAGCAAGGTAATGAGTCCATTTCCTATGGAGCATTGTTACCTCCTCCTTTGTTTTTCCCCTATTATCCCTCTCCTTCCCACCTCCCCAAGTTCTCCCCTTCCCCCACAAAGTTGTAAAGTTTGTTTTCAACATAGTGTCTTGTACATCTCCTTGTTACAATGGGTTATCCTGTATCCTTATTTCAGCATTTTGTTATTTCCCTTCCCCTCTCCAAATTAGAAAAATGTGTATACAAGATGGAAGATGCTGGAATCAAATATAGTGACAAAAGGGGTCGTACTATGGGGGAAGAACATTAATTTGGAGTCCTTATAACTTTTTGGGGTTTTTTTTTATCTTATACTGTATTGTGGGCTTTCTTTAGACTGTTCATTGGAAATAGCACTGGCAAGCATCCTTGTTATATTTGATTTGAAAGCAATTGCTGTTAATATTTTATCATTTAGGAGGATGTATGCTATGGATTGCTATATACTTAAAAGTAAGTCCAGCTGTTCTCTGATGGCTCACACCTGTAATCCTCACTACACAGAAGCCTGAGATCTTGAGAATCATAGATCCAAGCCAGCTTAGGTAGGAAAGCCCATGAGACTCTCCAATTAGCCACTGAAAAAGCTGGAAGCGGAGCTTTGGCTCAAGTGGTTTGAGCAAAAAAAAAAGTGGTTTGGGACAATAGCCAGGCCTTGAGTTCAAGCCCTAGAACCAGCACACACACCCAAAAAATTCAGTTTCTAGCTTGATATTTTTAAGAATCATGAACAACTGTAAATTAATTTCTAACTTGCACCTACTTTGGAGGACTCAGGAGATTTTCTCAATTATTTCTTTTACTCCTTGAAGCCTCAAACATTGGTTTCACAATCAGCTGTTAAGTTAATATTGACACTCATGCCTTTAGTCATTCTGTCATCATCCCATCAAAACTTTATTAAGTGCCCACAGACTGTAACATACTCAGAGAAAGTAGTCTACTTGCTTTCTAGTAGGATAAAAAGGATATTAACAAATAATAAAGATTTCCCACCAACCCATCACCATTTCTTCAGAGATTGGCCTTGCTCTTCAGATGCAAGAAGCCAGAATACAAGGTATCAGCCAAAGCAATGCTAATTAACTCAAGATCATGAGCTGGTGGAAAGAATTATTGTTCTATGGAGAGGCCTTCAGCAAACATCAAGGAAGCAAAGAACTAGGGAGCCAAGCAGAGCCAGGAATCACCAGCATTATGGAGAGAGGAGACATGAAAACCATTTGGTTAAAACTTGAATGGTGTAGTTGGGTACCAGTAACTCATACCTGTAATTCTAGCTATTCAGGAGGCTGAGATCTGAGGGTCAAGGTTCAAAACCAGCTCAGCCAGGAAAGTCTGTTGAAACTTTTATCTCCAATGAAGCACCAAAACAAGTCAGAAATGGAGTTTGTGGCTTAAGTGACAGAGCACTAGCCTTGAGCAACAAAGCTCAGGGACAATGCCCAGGCCCTGAGTTCATGCCTCAGAATGGGCACCAGAAAAACAAAACAAAACCAAAAAAGAAACCCATATGGTGCTTGTTTGGGCAACATCCAACACCCAGTCATTCCTGTATACTTCTCACCCAGAATGGGAAATTGCACAGAATACTCTGTTATTTGTCTGCTGCAAATTTTAGAATGCTTTTTTTTAAAAATTGAGTTGTACCTTCCTTCCTTCTTGATGATCTCAGTGTCTCCTGTGCATCCCTTTTGATCCCACCTCTGGCACGCTGGCTCTCTACTAAAGACTGGCTCTCCACTTAAGAGAATGAGGGTATCTTGTCTCTGTGACACTGTTCCAACCCAGGTGAAGCCCTCACGGTATCTGTGAGAATTTCCCACGAATGTTTCCCATTACTTCTTTTGGACATGCACACTCCATTCATTGCCATTTCTCCTCAAAGCTAGTGTCAAAAGTCACAAAATCTTGACTGAGCCAATTAGTGATCAGTGTCTGAGAGAAGCTGGCACCTTCCTATCCGCACAGCCACCCATTACCCCAACCTTTCCCATCTTTGTGGTCTGAAACAAAGCCCTTTTTCCTCTTTTACAGTCTGGGTACTCTGGAGAGACATATAGGTGTAATTACTAGTAAAGAGCCTCCAAAGAACACACAACCATTTTCTTAGTGAGGTAGTAGGCGGTGTGAATGGATCACTAACTGCCCCAGTGCTCAGAGCAGCAGCAGTTCTCTGTTAATGAAAGCTTGAGGTAAAGCGCTTATTTAGCATGCATGAGGCCCTGGGTTTGATCCTCAGCACAGAAAGAGGAGAAGGAGAGAGAGGAGGAGGGAGGAAGAAGGACAGTAAAAAGAGGAGGAGATTGAAAGGGAAAGGGATAGAAGAACAGAGAAGAGGGAGAGGCAGGAGTCGGAGAAAAGGAGGAAGAAGAAAAGGAGGCAGAAGAAGTTTCTCTCTATCATACAGAAAAGAAAGCATTGCACAAAATAACTCCTTACAACAACTGCAATAATTCATTTCTGTTTTCATGATATCTTTTACCAATGCTTATGAAATACAGGCAACAAACCCACACAATGTCAGAATATGGTCCTGGAATATCTGTGGTATCTTAGGTGAACTATTTAACTTCTCCAATCCTGTTTTGTCTTCAATCACTCATTTTCTTCTTCAACTCTTGTATGAACATGACAGAAATCGTCACTTGTAAATATACTTCCCTGGCATAGATACATGTATTGGACCTTTTTATCCATGTCCTTTTAAACAAATGTGAAACTTCTCCACAACAGCTAAGTCAACATGAATTTTGGAGGTAACACTCCATAGTCAAACCATCCAACTCCTGGTGAGAACTCAAGGACTGTCCAGCCAAGAGAGCTGGTGATATAGATAGGAGGATTCATTCTACCTCCCAGCTGTAGCTTCAGGCTCTGCTGCTGAGCTCCCAATGTCTACTTTAATCACTGGTCCTTTCCTCATACTATGGGGATTTCTACCTCTTCCTATTTTCTTCTAACTGCACACAAAGAATGACAAGTACAGCAGGGCACTGGTGGCTCATGCCTGTAATCCTAGTTACTCAGGAGGCTGAGATTTGAGAATAGCTGTTAATAGCCAGCCTGGGAAGGAAAAGTCCGTGAAACTCTCCAATAAACCGCCAGAAAACCAGAAGTAGTGCTGTAGCTCACATGGTAGAGCGCTAGCCTTGAGCTGAAGAGCTGAGGGACAGCGCTCAGGCCCAGAGTTCAAGACTCATGACCGACAAAAAAAAAAAATGACATACAAACAGAGACAAAGAAAGCAATTAGTTACTAATATGGATTAATCCAAGTGGGACTTAAAAGAAGCATCCTAATCTTTTTAGAGTCATAAATAATGTAAATAGTTTCCCTGTATCTTATGCAAATAGACCTTTTTTGAAGTAAACAGTAAGATTCACACACACTGTGTCTATCTATATATATGCATACATATATATATGTGTGTGTGTGTGTATATATATACATATATATTTGCACACATTTTCCATCCAAAACTGTGTGCAATTAACACTTGGAAGACTGTAATTATAAGCCAATTGGGCTTTTTGTGTTGGTGCTAAAAATTGATTTCTTGGCTGAATTATTTTTCAATAGACTCAAGTCACTAATTGTATACCTAAATAAAATTGAGTGAACAAATCGAATAACTTTTATTTTATCTTGGATAATAATTTGTTGATGCAGATAAAACCCCTTAATTAAATCTGGCATAGCTAGGCCTGTAGGGGCTTCACATAAAGGCATTCTGTCACCTAGCTTTAGTGGCTATTTTCATTTTAAAAAAATGCTCTGCTGTGCTTAGAGAGAATTGTGTGTCTATGAAGGCCAGCAAAGGTAGTGGGTTGTTTCAGTTCAGTATTGCTTTAAATCCTCAATAGATTGAGGTTAGAACTTTCATAAGTAGTGCTACTCATTAATAACTTATAATTAAATGTATCCAAAATAGAAACTTGTATTATTGTTGCTAAAAATAGCCCCTTGATTTGGAAACTTCCGAAATCCCTAAAAAATGGTGACACTATTTGATGAAGTATCTGGAAGGCACTTTACATAAATCATTGATGAGGACATATCAGTTACTTTGGCTGCCATAATGAAAGCATTACAAAGTAGGTGGCTGAAAACAGCAGAAATGTATTGTCTTACAGTTCAAGAGGCCTGAAGTCCAAGATCAAGTTGCTGACCAGGCTCTCTCTCCACTAAAAGCCAGTAGATCCTTCCTTCACTTTGTGGTTACTGGTAGTTATTGGCAATCATTGGCATTTCGCAGATTGCAGCAACTTCAGTTTCTGGCTTTCCCTTCACTTGCTGCTTAACCTGTTTGTTTTCATAGCTGTTTTCTCCTAAGAAGACTATTCATTATGGCCAAGGTATGGAAGTGGTCCAGATGCTCTTTAGTGGACAAATAGATCAAGAAAATATGATATGTGTACACATGGAATTTTATCCATCCATCAGGAATAATGATACTCTATCATTTGCAGATAAACAGACCCAAAATATGTGAAATGAAATAAATTAGGACCAGGGAGACAAAGGATATATGTTTTTTCTCATATGTAGGAGTAGATCTAATTTATATATAATTAAGCATTCAGAGGATCAGATGCATATATACACAAATGTATTAACTGAAGTATAGAATAGGCAAGGAGAATTCCAATGGTGTAATTCTTTTGAACAATGAACCTATAATTTAATAAAATGAATCCCAGGCAGCTAAAACTTGGGGTGTCAGGGGGAATGAGGTCAAAGGGAGGAGGCAGATGAAGAAGAGTGGAGAGAATTCAGTTATAATATTCAATGCATATATGTGAAATTGGAAGTAGGAAAATTGAGGGGATGGATGAGGTTGGGGATGGGGAATAGGATAGAATAATAAACGGGTGACATTGATCAAGATGTATTGACCTCATAAAGTAATTTGAATTGAAATCTCTCTTCACAACAACTTCAAAAATAATAACAATAAAGAACACTAGTCCTACTTGATAAGGGCCGTTCCACACCAGCAGGACTTCATTTTAGTGTAACTCTACATTTGCAGCAATCTTATTTCTGAACAAAGTCAAATTATAAAATACTGGAGATTAGCATCTTTGGGGAATGGAGGAATCCAATCCAATCCTGAACAAAAAATCACAGTCTGTACACCTATCTGCTCAAGAGTCAAACACAAACTGTACAAAACTCACAGTGCTCATTCTCAGTTCCCTTTAATTCATATTATCCATGGGGGTGATCCTACATAAAGGTTGTTAACTAACTTAAAGTTTGTAAAGGAATGACATAAAATGATGGCAACATCTGTTATTTCTACTAAGATTACAACAGATCAATGAGATCATTTGTGCTAAAGTGCTGCAATGTCACAACATCCTAACAATCATCTGCTTCACTGCTCTTCTGTGGGATGTTTCAATAAAGTAGGACAGATCATTGGGTGTAGAAAGTTCTAGAAGTAAGAGCATGCTTTCTAGAAGCAAGAACTCAGCTTTCCAAACTGTGGTTCATGGAACCTTTGAAGTCTCTTTGTTCATATACAGCAGTACACATTGTCCACAATCTTGCTGCAGATAACTGAAACCTAGTACTACCTTATGCAAACTAGGTTTTTCCTATTATATGCATATCTATGATGAATTGTAATAAGGCAGAGTAAGAGATTAACAGTAATAGCTAATAATAAAATATGACAGTTATAATAATGATACATTGAAAAAAAAGCGACATGAATGTAATCTTTCTTAAACTATCCTCTTTTTGTGTGTGCACTGGTCCTAGAGCTTGAATTTAGGTCCTTGAACTTTTTTGGATCAAGTCTGGCACTCTACCACCTGAGCCACAGTTGCACTTCCAGCTTTTTGCTGGTTAATTGAAGATGAGTCTCATGGACTTTCCTACCTGGGATGGCTTTGAACCTTGAGTTTCAGATCTCAGCCTCCTGAGTAGCTAAGATTACAACCATAAGCCACCAGTGCCAAGCTTTAAAAATATTCTTATTCTCCTGTACTCAGCCTTCTGGTAAGGGGGTATACAATGGCTATTTAATGAGATGATAAGATGAATGTTGTAGGCACTGTGACACAGCACCAAGCTTGCTATGCTTGCATCACTTGAGCACAAGTTCTAGGATACCGTGATGGTGAATTTGACAGATAGAAGAGCTACTTAGTGATGAAGGAGGGTAGTATATACTTTATGGCTACAAAGGGCAAAGGGAGGGACTATGTCCTTAGCACAAGGCTTATTTATACTACCCATCCTGGCACGCAATTTAAAATATAGAAATCAACTTCTGGAATTTTCTATTCATATTTTGGGGCCACAACTGACTAGATAACCAAAGCTATGGAAAATAAAACTGCAGATAAGGGGAGATTACTATGTGCATTTCTTAAAAGTGTGGCCAGTAGTAGACATGATTAATGTGCATGAACTTTCTACCTTTAAAAATAAAACAAGGCTTATTCTGTGCTTTGTTTCTGCACTTACCATATATGTTTAGGTTTACCAGGCTATTTATTCACTCTAGACACAGTCTTTTCTTGAACTTTTGATTTGTAACTAGATTATATTCTCTTCAGAATATTTTTGTGATCCAGATATCTAGGTCCCTCTGTGTAGGTATTATGTTTCTTATATTCTGATGAATGCATGCATGTGAGATATGCATGTGTGCATGTGTGCAAACATGCAGACAATGCAATCACATATTTGCAAAGCCCTCTACCTTTCTACACTTTTGCATATCATGTGTCACATTGTCAACTCTAAAAATCTGCATTACTGGCTTTTTGAATGAACTGTCCTGGGAAGGCTGAAGTTTTATATATAAACAGCTCCCTTACATACATCCATTTCTGTACTGCTCCTCCCTGACTTTGGATGACATTTTGTTTTTCTGGATGATATCAGATGTTAACAAACAATCTTGTCCCTCTTCCTTTTTCCCTACCCCTCTCTCTCCAGCCATAGCTATTACTTTAATTTTGAATTCCCTGAAAGCAAAACCCCAGACAAAGATTTGGGAGCAATTACTTTATGTGGGTGGTAAATCAGGAGGCAGAACTGCCAGCTAGAGGGAAGAAGTAGATGCTAATACAATTGTGCATTATTGAGATTGTTGCTGTGAGCAATGGAAGATTGATTCTGTTGGACTTCCGAGAAGTGTTCAGAATGACACTCAGTCTACTCATCTAAGAGACAGAAGGTGGGAGGATTGATCCAGAGGCTTCCATCTGTTGCTGGTAGATTGCCCCTAGTTGCTTATGTCTGTAATCTGAGCTATTCTGGAGGCTGAGATCTGAGGATCAAAGTTCAAAGCCATCCTGAGTAGGAAAGTCCATGAAACTTATCTCCAATTAACCAGCAAAAAGCTGGAAATGCAACTGTGGCTCAAGGGGTAGAGTGCTAGATTTGATCCAAAAAATCTCAGGAACCTAAATTCACTCTCTAGGACCAGTGCACACACACAAAGAGAAGATACTTTAAGAGAGATTACCTTCATATAAAATATTTTTACAATGTATCATTATAACTGTCATATTTTATTTTTAGCTATTACTGTTAATTTCTTACTCTGCCCTGAACTTCTGGGCTATGGGCTTATAGATCTCTGAGAAGTCTTGAAGCAAAGGGCAGAGAGCAAGGTGAGCTTGATTGTGAGTGTGCCTTGCTATGTCTAGAATCAGAAGTGGCTAAAAGAGCAATGACAGACACATCCCAGCATCTCTGCAGCTGAATCTTGGTTCTGTTCAGATTTGCTGTGCCCTGTGCTAAGTCTGCTTTGTCAGCAAGTCTTCAAGGGGATTTCAAACCTTCAGCACATGTCCTAAGCTAAAGCACCAACTGATGCAGCTGACCGTAAGGTAGCAATTAATATTCTGCCTCTCCTCCTCTCCATCATTCACTTTAGGATCTTTCCCTTTTCAGAGTAATCCAGCAACTTGGTGGGAACTTTGAGCTTTTTAGTATGCTGCCATTGTGGGTCCATGGTTGCTGGTTGTATCATTATTATAAAAGGGAGAGACTCCAGTGAATACCCCATGTGACAAGTAGAGTTCATCATGCTCCATGATGTGTCAGCAACTCCAACTCCTGCTGGCAGCCAGGGCTGATTATCTTTGCATAATAAATCCTTTTGTAGCTTGCTAGTCTGTGGAGGAGTCCAAAGAGACTTGGTGGCAGTCAAAACATCAGGTTTAGCAAAACTATTGTTATAGGGGAAGAACTTCTTCCTAGGGGAAGGAGATCTTCAGTCACAGAGGTAGAAACTGTAGGAAAGAGATATCCAGATGCCCATTTCCACCTCTTGGTTTACAGATCCATGTGTTCTGCTATGAGGGACACAGAGTTCATGCCATGGGCATGTCCTACATACAGAAGACTGCACCCCCACTGTGTTCTGTCCTTTGGGAGGCTTGCTGAACCTCAGGGGTGGGCCCTGCATCTGTCAGCATCATTCAGGTATGAACTACATAGAGGGACAGTGGGTTTGCTACTGTGCACCTTCCTGTGAATGATTTCCACTGACTCCTGATGACCCAGGTCAGCCCATCAGGTCCATGCTTGTGTGGACAATGGTTATTAAGCTCACATTTGAAACTGAGATCCTGTCTGGTAAAGATGAATCTGCCCTCTCTAGATGGAAGAGGCTTGTTGGAATAGATTCATCTCCAGATGACTAGGTTGGTATCCTTGAGATATGGTCCCTCTAAAGGATTTAGCATCAGTGTTTACTGCTGTATAAGTAAGACTCCCAGGAGCAAGCAGTAAGAGCTAAGCCAATCTGCCTGTGCTGACCAATCCTTGCATACTCACCAGGGCCACCTGAGTCAAGGACTATTATACAAACATTGGGGTTGCTAAAGCAGAAGGCAGCTAACATATACAGGTCAGTTTCTCCTGTCTACTTGGTTAGTGAATGTCCCTCTGTCCTGATCCTCTCTAGTGATATTAATGTGGGACCAAAATCTGCCCTTTTTGTGGTCACTTCTGATAGTCTACCTACATGCTTCTTCCTAAACCTCGTTGTCTCTTGCCCCTTCAAAATTTCTGATTGACCAGCTAAAGGGATTTAGTTGCCACTACCAAGAGTCTATGTAAATTTTTATTTCCTTCCTACCACTTCTGCCCTCTAAAGTGGACAAGTAAGCATATGGCTCACAGCTCTGCCCTCTGGGAGGATTTTCCTTTATTCTCATTCAGGGACAGCCTGGAGTAATGTCCAGTGCAGTCCATTGTTTGTCAATGTTAACTATTTAAACAAAGCCACGCACCAGAAAGGATTGTGTTGTTCCTCCTTTATTAGTGAACCAGAGTCCCCGCTTCTCCCATAGCTATAGATGTAAGCTGGAAAGGTGTTAGGACAATAAAAGTAAGTGCTGTGGAGACCTGGACCATTTTCTATCCTCTAGGATAAATCCTTTTTTTCCCTGCCTGTTTTAGGGCTTGAACTTTGTGTCTGGGCTCTGTGCCAGAGCCTCTTTTGCTCAAGGCTAGTGCTCTACCAGTGCCACTACTGGATTTTTCTGAGCAGTTTATTGGAAATAAGTGTCTCATGGGCTTTCCTGCCTGGGCAGGCTTTGAACCACAATTCTCAGATCTCAGCCTCCTGAGTAGCTAGGATAAAGTGTGAGCCACCTGCACCTGGCTTAGGACTAATCTTAAGTATATCATTAACATCACGCCTGACCAGTGTGGTGGATCTGACCTTGTCTAGCTCATGGAGCCTCACTTGCTACTCCATTTTCAGGTGCTTGATCTCTATACATGACCACATCTGGAGCTGGGTATGGATGGTAATTAACTGTTCAGTGGAATGAACATGGCCCCTTTTCCACAACTTTCTGCACTGGGAAATCTCCCATTGTGTCTTATCAAAGATTCCTCACAACATCCTTTTCTGTACCAGGTACCCTTAGTGATATTAGCTCTACTAGATTATGTAACTTTAGTAACAGGGTGGATTATAGGGAAACCTAACATTTCTGAAAAGCCTCTGCTCAGTGCACCAAAGCTTGGTAGATCTCTAAACCCCCAATAAATAGGTTACAGAAACAATTTCAAGTGCACATAAGTTGCTCCCAAAGTTCAACATGGCCCACTACATGGTGTACTTTTCCTAACTTTAGAGGACAAACCCATGGGGCTCCTAAAATCTGTTCCAGCATAGCAGGACATAGATGTGTTAAATGGCTTATCTCCTACTTCCAGGCATACATGCTAACGTTACTATGTTATTCAGAGTACAGGCTACTCCCTGCTCACCATGTCCAGCCAGCATCCTGTCAGTGATTCAGCAGACCAGCATGATACCCTGGAGACAGTCAAGATGAAGAGAGTAAGAGAATGAAGATAGCCCAAGGGAAAGTTGTGAATGTGTATGTATATCCCTTCTATGGGAGATAGAATGGCTTTGATCTTACTTCCTGAAAAGTATGAAAATGACTCATTTGCCAAAGGGATTGTCATAGCCCAGGTACCAAAGACTTTGTTGATCTATTCCAATGGGTAGTACAGCCAACTCAGCAGCTACATATAATTGGGACTATAACTTAGATTGGGTTTTGGCAGAGGCTATGCAGATAGATTAAATGGGATTGGTTACCTTTGCATTAGACAAGTTTCTGGCTTACTTCACTTAATATAATTTTTTCCAAGTCTTTCCATTTCCTAACAAATGGGACAATGTCATTCTTTCTGATGGAGGCATAGAATTCCACTGTGTATATGTACCACATTTTCTTGATCCATTCGTCTACTGAGGGGCATCTGGGTTGGTTCCATAGCTTAGCTATGGTAAATAATGCTGCAATAAACATAGTTGTGCTGGTAGCTTTAGTGTGGTCTTGTTTGTGATCATTTGGGTAAGTGCCCAGAAGTGGGATTGCTGGGTCATAGGGGAGCTCTATGTGGAGTCTTTTGAGGAACCTCCATACTGCTTTCCAAAGTGGTTGAACAAGTTTACACTCCAACCAACAATGTAGTAAGATTCCCTTCTGTCCACATCCCCTCCAGCATCTGTTGTTATTAGAGCTCTTAATTATAACCATTCTAACTGGGGTGAGGTGATATCTCAATGTTGTTTTGATTTGCATTTCTTTTATGGCTGGAGATGTTGAGCATTTCTTCATGTGTCTATTGGCCATCATTCTTTCCTCTTTGGAGAAATTTCTCTTTAAGTCTTTAGCCCACTTATTTATTGGGCAGTTGTTTCTTTGAAGATTTGTGTGAAGTAAGTCAGGCCCAAAGAAACATGGGCCCCAAGGTTTCCCTTATTTGCAATAACTGGTATATGTCTGAGTCAACCAGAAAAGGTCAGATAAGTTGATGTTAGGGAAATGAACCCCAAGATAAGTATTCAAATGATTTTTTTCCTTTCATGCAGTTGTTTCTAACATATTTACAAGATGATTTCTGTGTTGCTTTGTATGTCCCTCCCCCACGATATAACCCATGCTTTCACTGTATTTGATGCTGGTATAATTTGTGGAGGGGAAGGGAAAAAATCATTTAACTAGGGATATAGGTAGACCCATTGCAACAATGAGATGTACAAGTTGTTATGTCTAAAAGTGAACTTTACAACTTTGGTGGGGGGAGGGAGGATCAGGGGAGGGGAAGGGGGAGTATGGGAAGGGATGGGAAGGGGAAACAAAGAGGAGACAATGATGCTTGATAAGAAATGTACTCATTATCTTGCGCATGTAATTGTAACCCTTCTGTATGGTATTCTCACAATAAAAATAATTTTTAAAAAAAAACAAGTTTCTGGGATTGGCCTCAGTCTCAGCCATTCCACCTGGAACGCAGCATTGCCTTGATTTATTGTCTCATCTAATGAAGAATACTTTCTGAATTTTCCACTTCTTCCTGCCTGCCTGCTTGGTTCCTACTCCATAGGTCAATAAAGTTGCTGTGTCTACCCATTCCAAGGGTAAGCATTCTGCAGCTGAAGAAACAGCCACAGTGTGGTTGTCAGGCCTTCAAATTTACTGTCGAGCCTGCCTTGGCAGGGACTCCATTTATTCCAGGACCATCACAATTTTCCATCCTATTATCCCCATCACAGCCTCTGTGATGGCGGCTTTATTGACATTAGCGTTAGTTTAGAACCTGCATACTTTGAAAACTCTGTGGATTTTCATTTTCGTACTGTAAAGTTACAAAGTCCCTATAGGGGAGGTTTATGACATTATAAGGTATTTTTCAACAAACGCTGTCTCTCCTCTTCAATCATTGGGCCCTGGTTTGAGGACCAGTTCAAATCTGGGAGCTAGGTGAGCGATAATCATTTTTCCTTTTGGCAGTCAACATCAGCTTTCTGCCTACCCTCTCTCAATACTATTTTTCTGATTACACAAGTAAAAGGCAATATATCCTTATGGGCTTCTCATCTGTCTTCTTCTAGAATCACCACAGTCTATTACGGCCTCTCTCATAGACTCCTGTGGCCACTCTAGCCTTGCTGCCCATGTGATCATATTTCTCTTTGCCTCTGATTGTTGAATACTGCTATCTGGCTTCTATTACTCCAAAATATTTTCATTTCATTGACAATAGAGATCTCAGTTCCTAGACAGCATTTTCTTCCCTTCGCTTCCTTTCCCTTCCCTTCCTTCCCTCCTCTCCTCTCTCCTCTCTCCTCTCCTCTCTCCTCCCCTCCCCTCCCTCCCTCTTCCTTCCTCCCTCCCTTCCTTCCTTCCTTCCTTCCTTCCTTCCTTCTTTCCTCCTTCCTTCCTTCCTTCCTTCTTCCTTCCTTCCTTCCTTCCTTCTTCCTTCCTTCCTCCCTCCCTCCCTCCCTTTCTGTCTTCCTTCCTTTCTTCTTTCCTTCCTTCCTTCTTTCCTTCTTTCTTGCTTTTTTTTCCTGTACCAGTCCTGGGGCTTGAACTCAGGGCCTGGGCATTGTCTCTGCACATTTTTTGCTCAAGACTAGCATTCTACTACTTGAGACACAGCTCCACTTCCAGCTTTTGTGGTTATTTGGAGGTAAGAGTCTCAGGGACTTTCCTTCCTGGGCTGGCTTTGAACTGTGATCCTTCAATCTTAGCCTTCTTAGTAGCTAAAATTACAGGCATAGTAGCTAGAATTACAGGCATAAGCCATCAACAACTTGGCGGCTTCCTCCTCCTCCTCCTCCTCCTCCTCCTCCTCCTCCTCCTCCTCTTCTTTTTTTTTGGGGGGGGGTCCCGTCATGGGGCCTGAACTCTGGGCCTGGGAGCTGTCCCTCAGCTCTTCAGCTCAAGGCTAGTGCTCTACCACTTGAGCCACGGCTTTTTTTTCTGCTTATGTGGTGCTGAGGATTCGAACCCAGGGTCTCATGTATGCAAGCGCTTTACCACTGAGCCACTTTCCCAGCTTCAATCCTCCTCCTCCTCCTCTTCCTTCTCTTCCTCTTCTTCCTCCCCTCCTTCTCCTCCTCCCCTCCTTCTCCTCCTCCCCTCCTCCCCTCCTCCTCCTCCTCCTATTCTTCCTCTTCCTCCTCCTCCTCCTCCTCCTCTTTCTTCTTCTTCTTCTTCTCCTCCTCCTTACTTCTTCTCCTTCTCCTTCCTCTTTTTCCTTTTCTTTTTCCTCCTCCTCCTTCTTTTCTTTTAGAAGTACTAGGGATTTACCTCAGAGACCATATACTAGCAAAGCAGATGTGCCCCCATTTGAGCCATGCTTTCAGTCCCCTTTTGTGTTGGTTGTTTTTGGTAGGCTCTTGCTTTATGCATGACATTTGTTGACTCTTAAACTGGTGCCCTTTTGAGAGTTACTAAACTGAGCAGAAATCCTCAAGTATAAAACAGTGAGCAAATCTTCCCAGGATAGTGGGGAAGAAAACTGGGTTTCAAGAACATGAAAGAGTCAATATCCTGGGACAGAAAGAAATACAGGGAGATGAGTCTAGTTAACCCTTTCTTTTCTCTTGAAGTATTGGCTACTTCATTTCCAGCAGAAAAGCTAATAGAAGTCAAGCAGAGAGTGGTGAGTATGGGAACTTCTACCAAGTCTTTAATGTCTGGGCCTCCTGCCACTAGTCTCCTGCCGTTCTTAAACATGAAGACTACATTTCTATAGTAGGTATTTGCCCTGGCCATTCTCTCTGTCTGCAACTATCTTCCTTGTGTAGCTCAAACTTGCAAATCCTTCCAGTTTTGGTCTTGTAATTCCTTTTGCATTTACTTTTCTTGGCATCCTTGGCTCCCTTTACGTTGCTTAGCTCCCTACCTCTTATTGTACATTTCTAACATAATACATAATATGTTTACTTCTTATATTTATTACCTACTATCTACAGAATCTATGAGTACTACTTTTTTGCTCCCTGATGTCTTCTAATGCATTGAATTGACACGTAATTGCTGCCCAATAAATATCCATTTAATACATTATGATGATGCAGGAACAATCTGAGGATAAACAGGAAAATACAGGAAACAATCTGGACTAGAGAATTTATCTGGTGTTAGATTTTTTTCCCCTCTAGGTCATTAGTATTTACAAGCTGTAATTAAAGGTTCATGTAGATATCAATAAATCTATGCATCCACAATGGATCTGTTTCCAAATTCCACATTAAACAATTACCTTTGGCCTAGCATGTTTGTAAGAGTTCTGTACTAGATAGAACTAGCTTTGTTGCCTCTACCATTGTGTGCTCACATGACCAGCTGCAAGCTACTGAACCCCTTTTAGTCTCCTTTGCTTTGTAATATAGAGTAATAATACCTATCATGGGACTGAATGAGATGAAATATGTAAACTCTCATTTATTCAGCAATTTACTTTACTTAGCACTGTGTCACCAATGCTGTTATAGATGTAGGGGATCAATTCATTCATTCTTTAGTAAATATTAAGCAATAATCAGTGTGCTGGTAATGGAGGAACTGCAGTGTAAAAAGTAGTTAAAATCCCCAAATGCTAAAACAAGGATACAGGTTGACCCATTGTAACATACAAGACACTATGTTGAAAAGGAATTTTACAAATTCAGTGTGGGGTGGGGGGAGGAGTTGGGGAGGTGGGGAGGGAAAGGATAATAGGGGAAAAACAATAGGAAATGTACTTATTACTACCTTACTCATGTAATTGTAAACCCTCTGTACTGTATCTTTACAACAAAAAAAGTAGTTAAAATCCCTGCCCTCATGGAACTTGTCTGTTAGAGAGGGGACAGAAGCCTTAAGCAAGATAAAATAAGTCAGTTCTAATTAATTCTATAGTGTAATAGTTATTGTATGTCAAGGTTAATGGGCGAAGGGATGTTTAAATAGCTGATAAGATATTATTTCTGGATGTGTCTATGAGGATGTTTCTGTGAGATATTAGCATTTGAATTGGAAAACTGGATAAGGATACTCATCTTCACCCACGTAGGTGGATCACTTAATCCATGGAGGGCCAAAGGAGAGCAGAAAAGCAGAAGAATGGCAATTCTTCCTTTGTGTTCTTCAGCTGGGACATCCATCATCTCCATCTCCTTAGACATTGGAATTTCTGATTCTTGGACAATTGGGCTCTGGTACTTACCTTAGCACCCATCCTCTATACCAGGCCTTTGGCCTCAGCCTGGGACTAACTGTACTGGGCCCCAGTGCTCAGTCTTTGTGGCTTAGATTGAGTTATGCCACGAGCTTTCTTAGTTTGCCGTTGGTGGATCATGGGACTTCTTGTTCTCTGTAGTGTGTAAGCCAATTCCCATATTCCTGTCCATTCTCTTGTATCCTTACATAGAGAACCCTGCTGAATACTGAGGTGCTTTGGAAAAGAATTCAGAGGGGGGAAGGATTGAAGAGCATGCACCATGCAGGGGAGATGAAGATGGTTTCCATGTCCACATTTGCACACCTTGACACAGGTAACTAAGTCATTTGGTGTCCCATGCTATACACCCTGAATCAGAAGTATGCAATAGGCACTACTTGGCACTTCGTGGATTTTGAGCACTGTTGTTGATGCTGCTGTTATCCCTGAGGAAGAAATGTCTGGACTCAAATCTCCCCCGGGAGCCAGTGTCCCAGCTGCTGAGACACTGTTCCCAATGCATGCAGACCTGCAGGGGGTTAGGTGTTCATTCTCACAGAGCACACATTTTTCTTCTGCAGCACAGATAAGGACAAAAGGCTGGATTGTTACAGAATGGCAGAAAATTGCCCTCGTGCCTATTTCTAAATCTGCACAATTTGAGAACTGGGTAAACCCAGGTCTAGAGTGTATAAAATGCTTGTTTTTTTGCCTGTCGAATGAACACAGACATTTTAGAAAAGGATAGAAACCTATTATCTCCTCTAATAGATGTTATAGGAAGTTTCTACTAAATATTGCATAAAATAAACTTAAAACAATTCTCTGTGCTGAGCTTATGATGCAGTCAATGACTCCCATAAGAGAACAGATGATAATGGAGAGAGAAATATTTACCCAACCCAAAAGTAGGAGTCGTTTATTTAGTCATTAGTGGCGAGGTAGGCAATGGTAAAACTGTTGTACTGAAGAAATTCATTTCTTAAACACATAAATATCATCATGCACATCATTTAAAGGTTTTATTTTTGAATTATTCATTAAAAAAGGCAGATTAGTTCAATAGCCCTAACTCTAATAGGCTTTCATTTTAGGTACACAGAAAAATTTAAATGGACAAAGAGAAGAGGGTGAATAGCTGCTACATCCAGAGCCTCTTATGATGAAAGGAGTGTAGAATGCCCCTAAGCAAATCCTATGAAGAAAATGTCATCACTTACAAATCGGAATGTCCTCCCCACTTCCCTCAGGCACCTTCATCCTTCTCTTCTCATCCTTTGGAGTAAATCTCAGCTGTCACAACCATTAGACAGCCATGTCCAAATTATCCTGCATGCTCTTACATCTCTCTCTCTCCACCACTGGTTATACTTACATGTGGCCTACACAATCCACTACCACATTTCCCCCATATCTATTGTCTTGCCTCTTCTAACAAAGCAAAGACAGGTCCTCCACAGCAAAGTAGAGTTGTGCATCGGAGTGGGATCTACAATCATTCTAAACTGGGCACTGAATTTAGTAATTTAATAGAAACTGAATTTTAAATCTTATCCTTCAATAGTTTGCCACTAATGCTTGCTCCTAGGTCTGTTTGATTTCTGATGTACATTCTCACTTCTACCTGGAGTGGCATCTGGGCAATAGAATGGGGTTTCTAAATGCTTCCTGCCTTTCCTCTAGAGTATTACCATCAGAGAAAACTATGAAGAAGGAAACTTGAAGAAGAACCCATATTGACAAACATAGATTTGGAAAGATGAGGGGGTGAATCAAGTGTAAATGAAGTGTCTTATTTTCTTAGTTAAAAGCAATGCAGTGGGGCACTGTGGTACATGCCTTTAGTTCCAGATACTCAGAAGAAGCAGGAGGATTCCTTGAGCCTAATAGTTTAGGATCAGCCCAGGCAACATAAGGAGACCCCACCCCATTCCTCTCTAAAGCAATGCATCTTCATGTTGGAGAAAAAGAGAAATTAAATACAATCAGGCACAGTTTAGTGATGAAATTATGCGTTGAGGGAAGTATTGTTGGGTGACTTTTATCACTGTGGAAACATCAGCTAGTGTACTTACACAAATAAAGGTGGCCACAACGTTACTCAGTGGCAGAATTCTATGAAGTAACTGTAATATGTGCATGAAATTGTCCACCAAGGCATCATTATAGGGGATGTCACACTCTACAGCAAAAAGAAGAAAATAAGAATTACTGGTGCTAAGGGGTGGTAAAGGGTCGTGGTAGCTCACATCTGCAATCCTAGACATTCAGGAGGCTGAAATCTGAGGATCAAATTCAAAGCCAATAAAACAGCTGGAAGTGGAACTGTGGCTTAAGGGGTAGAGCATTACTCTTGTGTGAAAAAGTTAAGGGACAGTGTCCAGTACTGATACCACCACTGCCACTACCAACAAACCACTCATATCCCATTCTAGAAGTACCACTATGCTCAGTTGGCATCCCTCAGGAAATACTGTGCGAGTCTTCCTACCTACATATTTTCCTTTCCAAGAATGAAATCATTTTGAGTATGCTATTTAATTATATGCTTTCTACTTAAAAATTTTTATTTTATTGTAACCATGCTGTACAGAGAGGTTACAGTTACATGAATAAGGTAATAAGTACATTTCTTGTCGAGCATTGTTACCCCCTCCTATAATGTGCTTTCTTATTTCAAAATACATCATGAATATTTTCTCAAGTTATTCCATTTAGCCTACATGTCATTCAAAAAAAGCTGATTCCTCTTGATCCTTGTCTCTGTATCAGACTCTTTTTTTTTTTTGGAGATTTATTTATTTATTTGTATCAGACTCTTTTTCCAGTATGGTAACCAGTTCTGCCTGCCTGGCCTTCTTAATGAAAACAGATCTTTGAAGTGTATTTACCTGGTGTATTTACCAGAGCACCAGTTTATTCTGGTTTACACTTCTCAATGAGAACTTACTCTATCAAGTACTTCTGCCTACCCCGTCTAGTATTTCCCTGCTCCTCTCCATACACATTTGCCATCTTCTTGCTTTTCTTTATTTTTTTTCTCCACAGTCCATGTTTACCCTCCAATGTACCAGATAATGTACTTTTTTGGGGTGTGTATGTGCTCCACTCTTGGGGATTGAACTCAGGGCCTGGGTGCTATCCCTAAGCTTTTTTCCTCAAGGCTAACTTTACCTTTTGAGCAACAGCTCCACTTCTGGCGTGTGTGTGTGTGTGTGTGTGTGTGTGTGTGTGTGTGTGTGTGTGTGTGTGTGTATGTTTAATTGAAGATAAGAGTCTCACAGAATTTCAAAATCTGAGCAGGCTTCGAACTACTATCCTTAGATCTCAGCCTCCTGAGTGGCTAGGATCACAGGCATGAGCCATCAGTGCCTAGCGATAATGTACTTTTAGGAAAAATGTGTTGTTTGTTGTCTGAGCTCCACAAGGGCAAATTTCTGTCAAATCTACTGCATGTCTCTTATCTTGGGAGCAGTGCCTGGCACAGATAGGCATTTATTAAAATCAAGAAACAAAAAGTTGAATGAAGGGATAGAGTGTGGTATATTTAACCTGCCTCTGTTGTTGGGCATCTGTTTTCTCATTTTTTCCTCAAACACAACTTACTTTTTTCCAATAAATTCTTAGAATAGGGAAGACATATTGCCAACTTACATTCCAAATGCTTGCATCAAGATATTTTCACACCAGAAATTTAAGATAACAAATTCCCACATCCATATCAACTTTAGTAATGTTGGAAAATTCTGCACATGAGGATTCTCTATCCAAACAGCTGCCTATCAGTAAATACTACAAGGGGTTTTAGTCCTCTTGACACTAGGAGTAAAAGGAACTCATTGAGCAAACTCTTCTGAGGAGACTGGAGCTCCAGAGAACAAATGAAGAGCACTATAGAGATTAGGAGCAAGATGGTCTTGGGCAAATCACACTGAGGATGGAGCATTGCTACGCTCCCCAGTGTTCACTGAGCAGCACTGGGCATTAAGAGCAATCATGCACTTATCTGTACATTGTTTTTCTTCTTGTTCAACATATGCTTACAGAACACTTGTTTTGTGCAGAGTTTTGTGTCCAGCATTGTTAAGGCACAGATGCATGCTGGCTCCTGCCTGTAAGACACCAGTAACTTGTTCAGGGGAAGGAGACATACTTAAATCAAGATTCATCTTAGGAGCCATGAACAGTGTTTAATGAGGGATCAAATAAAAGAGAGCCCACCATGGGAGGGAAACGGCACACTGGGCACTTGTGATGCCTTAAGTGCTTTCTAAGCCACGTAATGCTTGTAGTAACTCAAATGAGGTAGATATTAGTAGACTTTAGTTTACAAATAAGAAAAATGGACACAAGATGGATAGCTTGCACCAGTCACAGAGGTGGTAAGTGGGGAGCAAGGTGAATGAGTTCTGGAACACCCTACTGATCACTTTGCTATGCAGACTTCCTGTTTAAGATCATTTCACTGTGTAACAAATGACCACAATCCTAGTGATATAAAGCAATCCTTTTATTGTGTTCTTGAATTTTGTGGGTGCAGCATTTGCAGAGACGTCTCTGTTCTTCCATGTTAGTACCTCACTAGGGCATATGCATGGAGGGGGTGGAAGGATGTGTCTGGAATTATCAGGAAGCATCCATGAGTCCATGACCAGAGAACAATGCTAGCTGTCAGCAAGAACGTTAGCTTGGATTAAGGCTGGAGCACCCAAATTTGTTTGGTGTGTTCTTCTGCAACTATGTGATGGTCTCAGGGAGACTAGCTAATGGATTGAGGGTATAAAACAAGTGTGTCTAGGGCTGGGAAGGTGGCTCAGTGGTAGAGCGCTTGCCTTGCATGCCTGAGGCCCTGGGTTCGATTCCTCAGTACCACATAAGCAAAAAGAAAAAAGCCAGAAGTGGCGCTGTGGCTCAAGTGGTAGAACGCTAGCCTTGAGCTGAAGAGCTGAGGGACAGCGCCCAGGCCCAGAGTTCAGGCCCCACGACCGGACCCAAAAAAACAAAAAACAAAAAACAAGTGTGTCTAAATGAAGTAAGCCAGGTTCAAAGAAACATAGGTCCCATGGTTTCCCTTATTTGCAATAACTAGATATGTCTGGGACAAGTAGAAAAGATCAAAAGCTATGTACATATGACCAGATAAGATGATGGTAAGTGAAATGAACCCTAAGAAAGGGACACAGTGTTTTTTTTCCTTGCTGTTGTTTCTAACGTATTTATAAGGTACCATGTTTTTGTTGTTGTTGCTTTGTATGTCCCTCCCTTGTTTTCACCGTATTTGATGTTGGTATAGGAGCGGAAAGGAAAAAACAAAATGTTTAAATAGGGATATAGGTTGGCCCATTGCAACAATGAGATGTAGAAGACACTGTTGAAAAACAAACTTTACAATTAGGCAAGGAGGGGGGGAGGGAGGAGTAGAGTATAATTGTGGAGAGGGGAGGGAGGGAATGGTAGGGGAAAAACAAAGGAGGAGGCAACAATGCTTGTTAAGAAATGTACTCATTACCTTGTTCATGTAACTGTAACCCCTCTGTACAGCATTTTCACAATAAAAAAAACATAAAACAACTGTGTCTGAAATCAAAGTAGAAGCAGCATTCCTTTGTTTACACGACCCTGAAAGTCACAGTCTCAAGCCCATCCGATTTAACAGGAAGGAGATGTAAAACTCCTCAACGGAAAGAATATCAGAGAGTTTGCAGCATTTTTTGGTAATTGGCTACTTTTATAATATATAGTGCTGAGGTTTGAACTCAGAGTCTCACATTTGCTAGACAGGTGCTCTACCACTTGAGTCATGTCCCCAGTGCAATAGACTAGTTTTTAGGGTAACATTAGGCTATGAGCAAATTCGAGTAGAAGACATAGAACTCTTCCATATATTCCTGACCCTACACATACACAGCCTCTGTCATTGAGAAAGACCCCTCTGGAGTCCATTTGTTTCACATGATGATGTTTCCTGGATATATCACTATTGCCCCATCTATAGTTTACACTTGGGTGGCTCTTGGTTTTGCAAATTGTATGGATTTAGACAAATCTATAGTGATGAGTATCTAGCGTTACATCATACAGAGCAGTTTCACTGCCATAAATGCTCTAAGGGCTCTGCCTCTTTATCCTACCTTGCCCCAGCCCCTGGAGACCACTGATCTTTTCACAGCGATTCCCCAGTTCTGTCTCTTCCAGAATATCATATTCTTGGAATCATACACTATGTAGTCTTTTTAGTATTGGCTTCTTTCATTGGTAATATGCATTTAAGATTCTTCTCTGTCTTTTCATGGCTTAAAAGCTCATTTCTCTTTGGCACAGAGTAATATTCAGCTATCTGCATGTAACAGTGCATTTATCCACTCACCCACTGAAGGATTATCCTGGTTACTTCCAAGTTTGGGCAATTATGAATAAAGATGGTGTTAGTATCCATAGGTTTTTGAGTAGACATGTTTTCAACTCCTTTGGGTAAATCCCAGGGAGCATTATTACTGGATTGTATGACACAAAAATGTGTACTTTTAAAAAGAAGAGCTGCCAAACTTGCTTCCCATTTTGCATTCCAGCCAGCAATGAGTGAGAGATCTCCTTGCTTGTGGTCATTTTTCATAACTGTCACCCCTCACAAGAATGTGAAGCTTGAAAGGGACCTGGTGACATGGATAGGTGAACTTCATGACTGGAAAGAAGAAAAGAGGATCTAGGTCTGGAGTCAGGTTCTGGGGGACCATGTGCTCCTGAAAGTATTTAAGCATAGTGACAAATAATTGATTTGTTCCTTGGGGACATCAGCAACACTCTTGGACACCACTGCCCACATCTCTCCTGCTTAGTAAACACCCAAGTGAACCTGTGGGTATTTTTCTATATTCTTCTCTTTTTTGGTTCTATGTAATAAGGAATTTAGTATCACCAAACCCCTCCCCCCCAAAAAAAACCGGTTGTCTTTTTCCTTGTTCCTAGAGGTACCACTGGAATTTTCTGGGTGACAGTGATGAGTATGTTATTCGTGGTGAGTCTCTTATACCACACTTGAAGGTTTGTGCTAATGAGTGGGCTTCCAGGCCATAGAAGGAATATTCTGAAGTTGAAGGTTACCTTTAGAAACAATCAATTAATCAGCATATGTAATGAGGCTCCAATCAAAACCAAGCCCCAGAACTTCCCTGATCTTCTCTAGTTGGCAATATTCTGTGTGTCTTGCTATATACCAATGGTGGAGGGTGACATGTCCTTAGGATAATAGAAGCTTTGTGCATGTGACCCTTCTGCACTCTACATGCTGTAGAGCTGCTTTTGCCTAGGTTTAAACCTTTTCTTTCAATAAAGGGTAGCTTGGGTCCAGCAGCTTTCAGTGAACTTGGTGAGTTCTTCAGTAAACTGTCAAAAACAGGTGGTTTTGGAAGCCCCCTCCCCCTGCATGTGAAGGTAGTATCTGAAACAAGGGCAGCCTGGGGGCAGTTCCTTCAGTCCTTGCAATTGATAGGCTATAGGTGAGGCCATTTTGCCTCTGTGCTTCCCTACACACTGGACAGACTTAAATGATTTAGTTGTTCCATGGAAGTCCCAAGGACCCATAGCTACATGTTGTTGGGGGTTATGGTAGATACTGAAGATGTTTATGGGAAGAAATAAGAGAGTTCATTGCTTTAGCTACACACCTAAGAGTTCACAGTGTCAGTGCAGATTACAGATGTGTCACATGTTCAGACATGTACATGCAAGTGTGCATCCACACTCCTTTGGTAGGAAGGGCTATTTCCTTACCACTTGGAAAGGTCATTTTGCTTGTCCTCAGAGAGAGTATTTATAAAAACAAAGCCAAGGTCTTCTATTTGTGCTTACTCTGGCCTTTCAGATTAAACAAATCCTTAACATTGGCAGAGGGCCTGACAAGCGTTTAGTATTAATTAATTCTTGGAAGTCTCCTGGGAGAGGGTAAGTATTCTTGGGACCTGACAATATGGATTATTTCACTAAGCAGGTAACCATTCTCTTCAGCCCTGCACCACTTCCACCCCAGGAATTCTGTCTGCACTGGGCTGGCCTGGGGCTCTTAAACCAGGCTGAGGCTTGAAGACAGGCACACTATGTTGGCTGTATTTTTCCTCTGTCTCATTTTCTGCCAGCTGCACGCCAGGCTTTCCAAATTCCAGCTTTTCCGCTATTTAGTCATTAAAGTGATCTAGGATTTTTCTCCTAAGGTTATACTCAGATGTTCAAAATATAGACCTACCTAGTATCTGTGGCTAGCGTGATTCAGGATTTGCCAGAGATAAAAATGGGTACTGGAGAGCCTTGTACCACTTTCCAGGTAATTATTTTATGTTTTAAATTTACCAATTATTTTTGTTTCTTTTCACCACACCTTAATAGGCCTGCATCCCAGGCTGGAAGAATGCTTTGTCAGATCACAATGCATTTGAATCTATACTCCCCATGAACTGTGGGAAAAAAATCAGAGTTCTTGGCACATTTCATTGCTGCATGGTCTGATCTCATGTTTACTATCATGATTAGAATTGGCTAGAGAGTTTAGGGCCAGGACTGCATGACTTTAACCCATATATAATGATCTGTGCACTGACCACAGAAGCGAGCAGAGGCCTCCTTTTACCCAATCTCTTTTTATAAGTGAAACTTGTCTCTGACTAAGACTGAGACAGATATCATTATAAGTCACCAAAATTCAATGATCTTCTGACTCCAGCTCACAATTAGCCACCACCTTGACTTTGGGAATGGTCACATGATGAGTTCTGGACCATGTCAGGAGAGAAGCAAAAATGATCTGTGTCCCTTCTTGGTTGAGAGCTCCATTTATTGGCTCTCTCTTCCACCACCACAAGGGCACTGAAGTACTTTATAGAAATGTCAATGTCATTAGATGCTGCAGAGAAACTTTGTAGAGCAAAGCTCACTTGCCATCATCAACTCAAGTTGGGTATGTGGCACAAAGGAGAAATAACCTTCCAATATGTTTAGCCTCTGGGATTTTCTTGCTGTTTTCTATATGCATCTGCTACTTTGGGGTTGGCAAAGGAGCAGGGCCAGGGGCCAGATGTGGCCCTCCACTTGATTTTGTAAATAAAGTTTTATTGGAACACAGCCATACACTTACATGCTATCAACAGCTGTTTTCATGCTACATCCACAGCAATGGCTAGTGTGACAGATGACACATGGTGTGGAGAACAGAAAATAATAGTATTTGGCCCTGTGGAGAGAAGGTTTGCTGATGCCTGCCTATTTTGACTGATACATTCAATTGTAAACTTTTCAAAATGTTCACTTGACAATATAGCTGTGTACCTGCTTGGGAAAGCTCTTTCCTCTACCTTATCCTGATGCAGTCAAGGTGCTGACTAGTGTAATTCTCTGAGATTGAAGCCAGGTACATGCTAAGAATTAGAGATTGATCTGCTGGAGTTCTTGGGAATCATCTTCCCTTGGTAGAACATCCTGAAACAATCATGTCATTCCCAATTTGCACAGCAGCCCCTAGATTCTTGCTGCTTAGTCTTGTAACACAGAAGAGCTTTGCCTGGATACATGTTCCTCTGATGTTCTCTGCCCTGACAGCAAGGAAAGAAGCATCCTATCAATCACAACAACACAATTGAAACGCATGCCTTTCTATTGGGCTCTGAAGTCGAGAAAAAGGGACTGGTGGCTCTGGATAGGAAGTGATCAGGTAGTAGAGACCCATGAGCTGCGATGATAGTAAACGTTGGTACTTGTAGTGTAAGGTTTTAAGTGAAGTTTGCTTTCCCCACATTTATACCTCTAGCAAATGGATTTGGGACTCACTTCAAGCCATCATCTGATTTCAAGTTCAGTTACCTAGGAAACAGAAGGGCACACTGCTGGGACAGTCAGCCTATGTTCTGTGTCGACCAAAGCTATTAAAGCCCATCAACTTGGCCTCTGAGAAGCACTGAATACGGACAGTTTCAACTTCCAGCCAGGTATTTATTTATTTATTTTACTGCTTCAGCAGCAAAATGAGTTATTGAACCGTTCAGTCTATCGATTGGAGCAGCTTTTTCCCTACATCTCACAGACGCCTGAAGCCCCTGCGGAGCTGGTGGCAGCCCAGAGGCCCTTTGTTGCAGGTGAGTCCTCACCAGGAAAGCCAGGCAGCATTAATCCTCTAGTCTACAGGGCCTGGGGCTGGGGCTGAGATGAGACAAGGCAGCCCTTGCTGGCAGCTCTTACAGAGTCTCTGAGTGCATAAAGAAATCTAGGTCTGACCCTTGCACAGAAAAATACACATGCACATACAACTGGGTGGCGAATTTCATGGAGAAACTAGGCTTTCAGACTAAATGTTTCTATCCTAAGTAAATTCTGTTCATAAAAAGTTTCTTTGTGAGTTCAGGTGTGTCCAAGATTCAACAATCCAGTGTTTGGAGCCTATCTGACCTTTGGACTGAGGGAAGATGATGGTGATTCACTAGTGCCTTGACATCTAATACTTTTTTTTTTTTGGTAGTTGTGGGGTTTGAATTCTGGGCTTGGGCACTGTCCCTCAGCTCTTTAGCTCAAGGCTAGCACTCTACCACTTGAGCTACAGCACCACTTCTGGTTTTCTGGTGGTTTATTGGAGGTAAGAGTCTCATGGACTTTCCTGCCTGAGCTGGCTTTGAATCACAATCCTCAGATCACAGCCTCCTGAGTAGCTAGGATTACAGGCATGAGCCACCGGCGCCCAGTTTGCCTTGACATCTTCGTACACATTCAAAGTTGGCTCCAAAATGGCAAAGTTGACAGGGACCATGAGTCTCTAGTCTGTTGTCTGGTTTTGTATAGCCTGTGAACTAAGCATGAATTTCACATCTTTAAGTGTAAAATGTACACAGGAGGATTAGCCTTTTGAGGGAAAGGCTTGCAGAGGGACTGAAGGACTTTGCTTCCTAGCTCCCTAATCTGAAATTGTTGATACTCTGGCCCTGCACTTTTAAGTTTGCCAGCCTTGGTTGGCTTGTGTGGCTGGGGAGGGGAAGTAATGTCAGAGGCTCTCACTTGGCTTTTATTCAGTGTGAGAGCTCTTTGCCGGCTGGCCAAACACTCAGTATGGGTGCCATGCCAACTGCTGAGAACATCTGCCCCAGTTATGCACTTGGGGACCAGGAGGTGACTGCGAGGAAATCCATAGGCCCAGATCACCATTGTGAGCTAGGCCTAAGCTAAAACTCCATCAATTATCTGGCTCCAATGCTCCTAGTGAGACGGAAGGCATGGCACTGTGCTCCAAATGGCCACTCAGACCCTGGTACCAACAGCTACCAAATTTGGGTGTTGCCTTTTCTCCAGCACATAAGTTATGCAGGTCAATATCCCTTTGGGGAAGACTGGATGACTGTTGCCATATATACTTGCCATGATATGTACATGCACTCTTTCATCCTTTCTCTCCTTTGCTACCTCTATTCCTCCCTCTCTTTTCCTTCCCCCTTCACTTCTTTTCCTTCCCTCCCTCCCTTCTTTCCTTCCTTCCTTCCCTCCTTGCAACTCAGACTCTTTCAATTGCTGGGTTCTCAATACAAAATCTGGACCAGGTCTAGATATAAAGCCTTGAGCACAGTCAAAAGACTGTGGGTTGGGGCATAGCTCTCAGCCTCCACTCACCCCCCCCCAATTTCTTGTATCCCTGAGATGGAATCATTTTGAGTTGCCTGCTGGCACCATGCTTGATGGATTATCTCCTGAACTCGTTTTATTTTGGGGGGGGTCCAGTCGTGGGGCCTGAACTCTGGGCCTGGGCGCTGTCCCTCAGCTCTTCAGCTCAAGGCTAGCTCTCTACCACTTGAGCCACAGCGCCATTTCCTGCTTTTTTCTTTTTT
>NW_012267248.1:5767819-5785319 GCF_000151885.1 Dipodomys ordii
GAACTCTGGGCCTGGGCGCTGTCCCTCAGCTCTTCAGCTCAAGGCTAGCTCTCTACCACTTGAGCCACAGCGCCACTTCCAGCTTTTTTCTTTTTTGCTTACGTGGTGCTGAGGAATCGAACCCAGGGCCTCAGGCATGCAAGGCAAGTGCTCTACCACTGAGCCACCTTCCCAGCCCTCTCCTGAACTCTTGAGGCTTGGGCCATTTGACCTCCCCTCTGACTTTGTCCTTGCTGTGATAATGACCTCCACTAAGCTTCTGAGGGTACCTGTGGTTTCTGGGTTCTGGATTCTCCTATTCTCCTTTGAGAGTTACTTCCCTCCCTTCCTCTGTTTGGATCCCTTCTTTGGGCTAAGGCAACATCATTTCTGTGAAGTGATCCTCATAGCTTTTGGAAAACAAAGAAACAATGTATCTGTTGTTGCATGCAGCTCCTGCCTCCTTGTGTGGAACCCTTCAAAGCCAAAGCCAAAGCATGAGCTTCTTCCTTCACACAGAGTTGAAAACCATGTTGAATAGGGCAGTATGCATCTCTTCCCATTTGTGTCTCACAGAGTCAGAAGACAGGCCGTGTTGGCAGAAGGTCAATTGATAACCACTAGGGTGGGTCCACTCCTATGTCTGCTAATAGTGTCCACACAGGGCTCCTCACCATGTTGCCCATGGTTTATGCTGTGTTTGTACTTCATTGTAGGCTCCTAGAGAACTGGAATCTGTATGTGAAGAATTCTAAAGCATTGTTAGTAAAATCTCTGTGTGCTAAAGAAAGATTTCTGTTCTGTGTGTGATCAGAGGGAAGATCTTTATCATTGGATATTAACAATCGTAATGAAAGAAAGATTTCATTTGTGATGGTGTATAAAGGTGAGCAAGACTCTGGCAAGAGACTTCTCTGAAATACACTGGTTATTACATCTCTTGCTTCTTCAAAAGGGTCCCATCGTCCTGGGCTTTCACGTCTGTAATCCTGTCTACTCAGGAGGCTGAGATCTGAGATGGAGATTGAAGCCTGGGCAGAAAAGTTGTGAGATTTTTATCTCCAATTAACCAGAAAAAAAACTGGAAGTGAAGGTGCAGCTCAAGTGGTAGAATGCCAATCTTGAGTGAAAAAACTGAGTGAGAATGAGAGACCCTGAGCTCAAGCCCCAATACCAGCACAAAAACAAAACAAGTAAACAAAATCCATAAGCAGTCCCATTGTCCTCCTGGCTGTAGTATGTCCTCCTGGGTTTGGTATGTTTGGGGGATGGGACCTCTCATCATCCTGGCCCCCTCTTGTGTTTCTAGCTGTGCAGCTCTGGAAGGGCTGGGGTGAATTAAATCTTCTCAGGTTAGATGCTGGATATTACTTGTCTATTGCTAACATCCCCTACAACTCAGTAGCTTCATATAGCAAACATTCACTTTGTCTCTCAGTTCTCAGGGTTGACTTAGCTCACAAGAGATGAGAGTTGGTGGCTCAAGATTTCTCTGGAAGCCACAGTAAGCTGGAGAAGCTGTTTCTGCACTCATTCATATGTGGGCAGGAGGCTCAACTCCTTATCACATGGGCTCCTCCATGAAGCCACCTGAATGTCCTCAGGACAAGGCAATTAGTTTCCCCCAAAGGAAAAACATGAGAGAGACCAATAGAGGGAAGGTGCATAACTAAGGTTTCTAGAGTGTCAATCACTCTTTAAGTGACACAGTACTTCTGCTGTACTCTCTGGCTCATGCCTAGTGCTGCATGAGAGGAAGAGGATAGATACCTGGATGAAAAGATCCTTAGGGCCATCACATAGGCATGCATCACACAGAAGGAGCCATTTTCTTACTCCCATGGGCAGTTTTTGCTGATAAGTAGGGATGGGAGGGATTTGCTGAAGAATATCTGGCATGCTGTCATAGGCACTGAGAGCCATTCTGTTGGCTGTCACCTAGCTCAGCACTGTTGGTCCCCAGCTTTCTGTTGGCAAAGCACTAGCTTTCCTGATCTTTGCATCTCAACTTTGATGATGTGATCTCAGAGTCAGTATTTGAACACACAGACCCCTGGAGAAGGTGCTGAGAGCCCCTTCTCCCACCCTCTGTGGCCACAGATCCTGTATCAATAGATACAACCAACTGTGTTTATTTTATTTAATGTGGGTATATACAGAATGTGCAGACTATGTACAGTCTTTTTTTTCTTGTTGCTATTCCCTGGAAAATATAATGTGACGATTATTTACATAGCATTTACATTGCATCAAGTATTATAAGTAGTCGAGAAATTATTTAATGTATAGGGGAGGATTATGTAGGTCCTTTGCCATTCTATATAAAAGACTTGAACAAGATGCATGTACTCACAAACTGACATGATGAATTTAAACCCCTTCGTACAACTACTTAGGGATTAAATAAATAAATAAACAAATAAAGTATTTGAAAATCCAAGGATTTTGGTATCTGAGAATCTGTTAGAACCAATCCCCTATAGATGCCAAGTAGAAGCTCTTTAAATTCCCTTTCCTTAAAAATAGCATCAGTAATTTCCTAAAATTGATCCAGAAGCTGGAACATGACTAATACAGACAACTATGGGTCCTCCAGCAGTAATGGAACACACTGGATAACATGTAAGCATGTTATTTATGTTCAGTCATCACATTTACCAATGAGGAAACTCATGATGTGAAATAAAGTGATTCAACCATACTCACACTAGTAATGAAAACCTAAATGTCAGAGCCCATACTTCATTTTTTACTCAAAAACAACAGAAATTAATTAATAATTAATTTTTTACTGGTCCTGGGGCTTGAACTCAAGAACTGAGCCCTGTCCCTGAGCTTTATTTTTTGCTCAAGGTTAAGTACTCTACACTTGAGTCACAGCTCCATGTCTTGCTTTTCTGGTAGTTAATTGGAGAGAAGAGTCTTACAGACTTGCCTACTCTGGCTGGCTTTGAATCACAATTCTCATATCTCAGTCTCCTGAGTAGCTAGGATTAAAGACATGAGCCACTGGCATCCAGTCGGAAATTTACTTTAAAGATCTGAAACTAGAAGTTCAATATTAAGGTGATGACAACGGTAGTATCTAGTGAGAGGTGTTCCTAGTTTAAAGCTGGCTTCTACTAGTGATGTCTCACATGGTGGTAAGGGAAGAGCTTTCTGGACTTATTTCTCTTTCTTATTTTATTAATACATCTTGATGTTACATTATTAATGGTAATTGTACATGATATCTCAATATGTGTTTACTGTATGTAATTAATCAGGGTAATTGGGGTATCTATCATTTCAGAGATTTATGATTGCTTTGTGTTGGGAACATTCAAAATCCTCTACTAGTTATTTTGAGATATTCAAAGTAATTGTTTCAAGCACAGCTATCTTACTGAGCTATACAGCACTAGAAGTCATTCCTCCTATTCAAATGGATTTCAGTATTCAACAACTATCTTCTCTCCACTCTTCCCAGGCTTAGAGACATCCATATCCAGAGCCATATTGAGGCTACTCAAAGGGCAGATCCTCTGTGATCCTCCTTTAAAAGGATGATGTTGAGTTGGGCTTAGGTGGCTCACACTTGTAATCCTAGCTTCTCAGGAGGCTGAGATCTGAGGATTGCCATTCAAAGCCAGCCCAGGCAGGAAAGTCCGTGAGACTCTTACCTCCAATAAACCACTGAAAACAGCACTGAGCACTGTAGCTCAAGTGGTGGAGTGCTATCCTTGAGCTGAAGAACTGAGGGACGGTGCCTAGGCCCACAGTTCAAGCCTCATCACACACACACACACACACACACACACACACACACACACACAAGGATGTTGTTGGCTGAAAAAACCCCTATGTAAAAAGTGTTCAGCACTCAGAGGTATGAATGGACAGATTACTTGGGTCTGAGGGCCACATGACTAGCTTGTGAGACATTCCAATGGGAGTCCTAACAATAGCTTTATTTATATGGAAAAGAAGTTGAGCAATCCATTATGTTCAAAGAGGACGACGATGTCAATTATGACAACCAAAATGAATTACTTTTTAATAGGAATAAATGCTTTGCATCCATGCTGGAATTTAATTGTTAGAACTACATTATGAAATTGATTCTATGAGGTCCCTCACCTTACAAAGAAGGAATAAGGCTGAGCAAGTCAATCGTTTGCTTTAGGTGATGCAGCTGGTTATTAATTTGGGTTAGTCAGATTTCACAGACTATGTTTTCGACCTTCAAATAGTGTTGGACCTCTTATCTGTGGGTTCCATATCTAGGGGTCAGCTAACAAGATTGAAAATCTTTGAAAAACAAAATTGCACATAGATGCAATTTTTCTCATCATTTTCTATGTATAACATTGTAGAATTGTTTACATAGCATTTGCATTGAATTAGGTACCACGAGTCATCTGGAGATGACTTTAGTACTTGGGATGCTATGTTCCTTGCAAATACTATGCCACCCACATGGGGGACTTGAACATCTGCAGATTTTTATACCCCAGAGGTTTTCTGGAACTAGTTCTCTGTGGACACCAAGACACAAGAATACTGGCTGGTTGACCCAAATCATCCAAGAAAAATTGTTCTTATAAACTGATCACTCCTGTTCAATTGACACAGGCATTTTCCACTGACTTCCAGACAAATCCTTCCCCAAATGGTTTAAGGAGGTAGGGAAATCTAAGATTTCTTTTACTGCTCCCTAGTAAGCAATAGGTAGGTAAAGAATATAATAATTTTCATCTGGCTTTTTTATCTTTCCTATAATAACAATTGAACCAGTCACCCATGGTGCTGTTCAACTTAGACTTGTGAAGAAGCATGAATTGATCTTTGCAGTATTAGGATTTTTCCCAGGCCAAGCTCCTTCATGTCCACCGGCAAGATATTGTTTCATCCGTATCTTAGCTATGGTAAATAATGCTGCAATAAACATAGTTGTGCTGGTAGCTTTAGTATGGTCTTGCTTGTGATCATTGGGGTAAATGCCCAAAAGTGGGATTGCTGGGTCATAGGGGAGCTTTATGTGGAGTCTTTTGAGGAACCTCCATACAGATGTCTCTCAGTAGATGAATGGATCAAGAAAATGTAGTATATATACACAATGGAATTCTATGCCTCCATCAGAAAGAATGACATTGCCCCATTTGTTAGGAAATGGAAAGACTTGGAAAAAGTTATATTAAGTGAAGTAAGCCAGGCCCAAAGAAACATAGATCCCATGGTTTCCCTTATTTGCAATAACTAGTATATGTCTGAGACAAGCAGAAATGGTCAGATAAGTTGATGTTAAGCAAAATGAACCCCAAGATAAGGACTCAAATGTTTTTTTTTACTTTCTTGCTATTGTGTCTAATATGTTTATAAGATATTTCTTTGTTGCTTTGTATGTCCCTCCCCCATGGTATTACCCCTGTTTTCACTGTATTTGATGTTGGTATAATTTGTGGAGGGGAAGGGCAAAAACAAACTGTTTAAATAGGGATACAGGTGGACTCATTGCACCAATGAGATGTACAAGATGTTATGTCGAAAATATACTTTACAACTTTGGTGCGGGGGAAGTGGGGAGTGAGGGAGGGAGATAGGAGGGGATGGTAAGGGGAAACAAAGGAGGAGGCAACAATGCTTGATAAGAAATGTACTCATTACCTTGCCCATGTAATTGTAACCCCTCTGTATGGTATTTTCACAATTAAAAAAAAGATATTGTTTCATGGGTACAGCAGAATTAAAAAGAAGAAATCCTGAGCTGGGTGCCAGTGACTCATATCTGTAATCCTAGCTACTCAGGAGGCTGAGATCTGAGGATAGTAGTTCAAACCCAGCTCAGGTAGGAATGCCCATGAGACTCTTATCTCCAAGTAAACACCAAAACAGCCAAAAGTGGTGCTGTGGTTCAAGTGGCAGAATGTTAACCTTGAGCAAAAGGCTCCAGGACATTCAAGTCAGAGGAGGAGGAGGAGGAGGAGGAGGAAGAGGAAGAGGAGGAAGAGGAGGAGGGGGGAGGAGGAGGGGGAGGAGGAAGGGGGAAAGGAGGAGGAAGAGGAGGAGGAGAAAGATGGGGGAGAGGAGGAGGAAGAGGAAGAGGAGGGGGGAGGAGGAGGAAGAGGATAATAATAATAATCTGGTATATTGGTACTCAAGCTATAATGTGAGTCTGACTCTTCAAAGCAACTCCCTCTGCCTCAGCCAGTACTGCTGAATCAGCATCTTTGGAAGAGTGATCCCCAGTAAAGACTTGGGCTTTTCTTTGAATTGATAGGAAAAGCATCTGAAGTTTCAATGCTGTGTTTTACATTTAAAGAAGATTCCCCTGGTTTCTCTGCAGACTATGGTCTAAAGAGTGCAGAGCACAGGAAGGAGCCTACATGAGGAGGCCTTGTAATCCCCTTAGTGAGATGAACTGGTTACTGGACTCGTGTCATAGTGTCAGAGCCTTAAGATGTCATTGGATTTGTGATATATTCCAAAGGAAAGACTTAGTGTGATTGATCTGATAATATTAGAATTAGGACAAGGAAGGCATTATGACCCTTATCATACAGCTCACATGCTAAAATAGGATTCCTGTCGGTGCTACAACAAACACAGTGGTTTGAAAACAAGATTTACTACATTACACTTCTAGAGGTGAGAAATCCAAACCAATCTCACTGGCTGAAGTCAAGGTTTAGGCTGTTTTTTGGTAGTTCCAGGAGAGAATCAATTTCCTCATTTCTTCTAGCTCATAGGCACCAGTAGTTCATACCTATAATCCTAGATACTCAGGAGACTAAGATCTGAGGATCATGGTTCAAAGCCAGTTTAGGCCAGAAACTCTGTGAGACTGTGATCTACAATTAAGCACCAAAAAAGCCAGAAGTCGGGCTGTAGCTCAAGGGGTAGATCATTAGCCTTGAGCTAAAAGTTCAGGGACAGCACCCATGCTCAGCACCAAAAAAACAACAACAACCAGTACACACACACACACACACACACACACACACACACACACACACACACACACACAGATTACAAGACAGGAAGTATAGAGGAATCAAAAAAGTAGATGTGATTTAGAAGAGAGCAAGTAGACAGGAACAGTAGCTGAAGTTGAAGAAGTTCATGGGGTTCAGATCAGATAAGGTAAATATGTTTTTAAGGGTAATTCTGGGAGAAAAGTAGCTCATAGGTATGGGAAGAGGCAGCATAAGGTAGGTTTCCTTTGTGGTTTAAAATATAATGGGAAGCCATCAGGATAGAATGGCATGGTGTGGTCCACAAAGACTTCCGGGTTGATGGGATAAATTAGAGAAGAAAAGTAAGACTTCATAGTGAATCAGAGGCCAGTACCACCAGGCCTTAAACAGGACATTTAAAGAAACTAAAGAGCAGGAGGAAGGTGTCTTTTGTTTACCCACATGTGTCCATGTATATCTTTTTTCTTCCCTTTGAGAATTCACTACTTTCAGGAGCATTTCTTATAGTATTCGAATGCTGGCATCAGCCCTTAGTCTTTTTGTTCTGAGAACAACTTTTACTCTGCTTTTATATTACATACAGAGCTCTAGTTGGCTTTCAGAATGTTCAGGTGCTATTCATTTGTCTTCTGGTTTACATGATATCTAACAAAAGCTGGTTAAATCCTTTACGTGGGGTATAATATTCCTTTCTTCTAGAAATTTTGATTTTTGCTGATTTTTAGCCATTTGTTTCTGAGCATTTTGATTTATGATTTTTTTCTCTTTGTCTGATGTGGGGCTTGAACTCAAGGCCTGGATGCTGTCTCTCAGCTCTTTTGCTCAAGAGTAGTGCTCTACCACTAAGAATTGTTCATTTATAGCTCCCTGTTACTTGTTCTTTGCCTGGCTTCATTGAGTTTCACCTTATGCATGCTCAGGTTAGTTTATTTAGGCTACAGAAGACTATCATGCAAGTTTGTATACTTCTACCTCTAGCCACAGCTTCACTTCCAGTGTTTGAGTAGTTAATTATAGGTTAAGAGTCTCACTGACTTGTTTGCTCAGGATGGCTTTGAACTGTATCCTCAGATCTCAGCCTCCTGAGTATCTAAGATTATAGATGTGAGCCACTGGTTTGTGGTTTATGTTTTTTTTTTTAATTTAGAGTTTGTTGGGCTTCTTGGATCTGTAAGTTTATAATTCACATCAAACTCAGAACAAAAGCTATTATTTTTACCCACGATTTGTTCTGGTTCTTTCTCTATTACATCTTAGTTTGGGATTCCAATTATGTATATGTTAGCACACTTAAACTCTTGTTTCACAGCTGTGTCTGTTTCTCTCTGTCTCTTTCTCACTGTTTCTCTCTACCACCACCCCCCCACCAACTTGCACTGTACTCTCCAGATCTCTCAGCCTTATCTGGCCTTTCTTCCATTTTCTTGTTCTTAGGTATTTCTTCTAATAAAACTCTTGCACATATAATGTTATTTGGGTACCAGTTTCTTGAAGCACCTGTCACATAGTTTTTATTGACTTTTCTTTTTCTCTTTACATGATGGCTCCCAAAAAGGGTTGCATTTGTTTCATTGAGCAATTAGTCAGCTTGATCCTTTCAGTTTGCATGCAAGCTCTCTGAGGCTGTACTTACAGGTGCCTTTACTCCACCAAGTTGGACTTTTAATTATTTGGATAAGCATCTGAGAGGAACCGTTTCAGAGAGGAAAGATTTATTTTGGTTTACAGTTTCAGGGGTTGCCATTATGGCTACTTATCTCCATTGTTTCTTGGCCCAGAAAGAGGTAGAACATCATAGTAGGGAGCACATGATATAACTGCTTACCTCATGGTGGCCAAGAAACAAGAGATTGAGAGGAAGGGGTAAGAGACAAGATATGGCTTTCAAATGCTCACACCCAGTAACCTATTTCTCATGACACTTCTGAGGAAGGTCCATCTCCAGCTGTTCTATCACCAACCAATAGTGCTGTCAAATTATGAATCCATCAATGGATTAATCCATTGAGGAAGCCAGAGCTGTCACAATCCAGTCACTTCCCCAAAGCCCTTGTACACAGCTACTCTGGGAACCAAACATTTAGAACATGAACTTTGGGCTGAGGGCAGGGTGGGCTGGAATACTTCAAATCATATCTAATATTAAAGTTTGATTTTTGGAGAATCCAGAATTTGGCAGATTTCCTTCATTTAGAATGACTAGTACTTAAGCTTCTTATAGCCCTGAGAATTGTTCATTTATAGCTCCCTGTTACTTGTTCTTTGCCTGGCTTCATTGAGTTTCACCTTATGCATGCTCAGGTTAGTTTATTAGACTATAGAAGACTATCATGCAAGTTTGTGTATCTCTACCTCTAGGAGTTTCCTCCTTACTGGTACTGTGCTTTGTGACCTCCAGTTGCTACAGATCTCTGAACGTCTGCCTTCATCTCGTCAATTCAGTTGGAGAATTGGATGCTGCTTGAGTTCCCTTCAAGGTGCCCCATAGCTAGCATTACCTACAGGTAGAAATTTGAGACAAATATAGGGACCATTTTATTTTCCCTCTCCCAGATACCACAGTCCTGGGGCTGCTTGTTGTCAGTAAGCACTTCCAAAACAAGTTAATCCTTCAATGCTAGATGGCCTAAAAGAGAGCAATTATTATGTAAAAATATTAATAAGTAGTTGTATAAGTAAACTAGATGAATACAAAATAATTTTTTTGTGATGGAAGAAGCAACCTCAGGAAGCAGCAAGGGTCCAGTTCTAGGGTCACTGAACAAAGGAAGAGATTAGTATTATTAAAATTTAGAAATTTGCAGGAAGAGCCCTGTAGAGCTGAAACTAAGATGCTGCTTGCACTGTGTTGGAATCATGTTCCCAAGCCTGGAGCCCACATTGCACTCAATGTGGGCTCAGACCCACAAAGCTAACGGGTGTTCTGGCTGCTTCATGCCCAACTCTCCATTGGGAGTTAAGTGCAGCTACACTGGGAATACTTTTATAACTCAAAACTGACTGGGCTCACACCTTTCAGGAGGCTGAGATCTGGTGATTTGAAGCCAACCTGGGAAGAAAATTCTGTGAGACTCTATCTCTAATTAAGCAGCAAAATGCTAGACTAGAGTGACAGCTGTGTACAAGAAAGTCAAGTGAGAAGTGAAGGCCCTAATTTCAAATCCTGGTACCAACACACACACACACACACACACGCACACGCACACGCACACACACACACACGCACACACACACACCTGTACACACCACCTAAAAATTAGATTTAGTGGCTGGTAGTTAGAAGGAATTGCTGCGTAAGGAGATGCACAAGGAGCCAAGCAGTCAGGAAGCACACAGGAAGACAGCAAGGCCAGGTCTTCTTAAACTGCCGCTTCTCAGTCTCCCTTTCACTCCATGGAGATTTTAGGAAAGGAGATGATTTTGATTCTGTAGGTTTAATGCAAGGCTGGAGCTAGTTCCAGTGACTTGTGAAGGACTGGAGGAAGAACTAGCTCTAGATTCATATGAAGCCTGGGAATCAGAATTGCCAAGAGAGATCTGAGAATCTCAGTTTTCAAAAGTGCCAAACAAAGCCAGGTGCCAGTGGCTCACACTTGTAATCCTAGCTACTCAGGAGGCTGAGATCTAAAGATTGCAGTTCAAAGCCAGCCCAGGCAGGAAAGTGAGACTCTTATCTCCAATTAACCACCACAAAACCAGAAATGGCCCTGTGGCTCAAGTGATAGAGTGTTCACCTTGAGCGGAAGAGCTCAGGGACAGCGCCCAGGCCCAGAGTTCAAGCCCCACAACCGACAAAATAAAACACCAACATGATATAACTGCTTACCTCATGGTGGCCAAGAAACAAGAGATTGAGAGGAAGGAGACAAAATTTCTGATCAGGAATCTGATCAGAAATATGGGAAACCATGATCCAGATCAAAATGCTCACTTACTGCTGTTCCACTGCACAGCAGGGTGAATGAACAGTAATGCACTCTATATTTCACAACAAGAGAGAAGAATTTGAATACACTCACCACAAAGAAATGACAAATTTAAAGTGACAGGTATGCTCATAATTTTGAGTTGATCAATGTACATACAAACTAACTCACATTGTTCCCCATAAATATGTACAAATACTTTGCCAATCAAAAATGGAAACAAAAGGAATATAGTAAATAGAAGTTAAGATACTCCATCAGTCTATAATTTCCAGATTTTGAAGACAGTCTGAAAGTAGAATGAAAACAACTTCACTAATAATGTTTTTTATATTTATTACATGTTGAAATTTCATTGTGCTTAACTTTTAAAAATGGATCCTTCAACCAGGTGCTGATGACTCACACCTGTAATCCTAGCTACTCAGGAGGCTGAGATCTGAGGATTGCTCTTCAAAGCCAGCTGGGGCAGGAGAGTGTAGGAGATTCTAATCTCTAATTAACTACCAGAAAACTGAAATGATACCATGGCTCAAGTGGTAGAGTGTTTGCCTTGAACTGAAGAGCTCAGGGATAGCACCCAGGCCCAGAGTTCAAGCTCCACAATTAAAAAATTGATCCTCCAAACAAAGAAATAAAATAAATTAAATTTATTCATGATAATATTAAAGTTAAATTTTGGTTGATTGATATTTTAAAATAAAATGTCAATATAACTCACTAGGGAAAAGAATAATGCATTATGGACAATGAGATAACCACACCACATACAAAATTAATGGAACTGGGTGTTGGTGGCTCATGTTTATAATCCTAGCTAATCAGGAGGCTGAGAGTGGGAAACAGTGGTTCCAGGCCAGCCCCAGCAAAATGTTCATGAAATCTCATCTCAACCAATAGCTGGACATGATGATGGACACTGTTGTCATAGCTTCTCAGGAGGCTGAGATCAAGAAGATCTCAGTATAGGCAGGGTAGAACATTTCACCAGATCTCATCTCAAAAAGCTGGGTATAGTGATGGGTAGCTGTCATCCCCGCTATGGTGGGAAGTATAAAATAGAAAGATTATAATCCAAGCTACCCTGGACAAAAAGTGAAACTCTATCTCAAAAATTACAAAAGCAAAAAAGGCTGAGGTGTGGCTTACGTGGTAGAATGCCTGACTAACAAATGCAATGCTCTGACTTCAAACCATTAAAAAAAACATACTCAAAATGCATCATAAGCCTTAAATGTAAGAGTTGAAACTGTCTGGGAATGTATCTCAGTGACAGAGCACCTGCCTAGCATGTACAAGGCCGTAGGTTCAATCTCTAGTACCCCCAAAGTTTGTAAAATGATATGAAACTCCCATTTCAAACTATAGCATCAAATAAATGACTGAAAGAATAAATAAATACACCAAAGTAGCCAAACTGTAAAGGTTGTGGGGTAAAAAAAAATCTTAAGAATAAGTTTTCAAGATTTTGTATTAGCCAATGATTTCTTAGAGAAAATGTTAGGTCCAGTGGAACATACTTATCATCTCAACTACTCAGGAGGTGGAGATTGTATCATGATCCAAGACCTGACCCAGCAAAGTTATTGATCCTCTTTCTCAACCAATAAGCTGGGTGTAGTGATTCACACTTGTCATTCCATCTATGAAGGAAGTATAGGTAACAGAGTTATGCTCTGAGCTGGATCTAAGTAAAATGTAACTTATCAAAGTAAAAGAAAACAAAAGACTGGGGATGTGGCTTAAGTGAAAAGTGTCTGCCTAGCAAGTGTAAAGCCTTGAATTTAAACCCAAGTACCAATAAGGCAAAAAAAGAAGAAAGAAAAGATAAGTTACTCTTTGTCATAACTGAAAAAAAGATTTCTGTAAATTGATGAATGGATAAACAAAGTTTAGTATATACGTATGATGGAATAGTTAGCCTTAGAAAGAAAATTCTAATACATTCAACAATGTAAGTAAACCTTGACCTTGTGCTCAATGAAGGAATTCAGCCACAAAAAAATCAGACTGCATAATGACAGTTAAATGAAAATCTGGAGTAGTTAACTTCATGGAAATAGAAAGTAAAAGGGTAGTCTCCAGGTACTGGGAGGAGGGAAAATGGAGGAGTTATTACTTAGTGTGTATGTAGTTTAAGTTTTAGATATGAAGAAATTTATGGAGACAGAAAGTGAATGGTTGCACTACCATGTGAATACACTTAATGCCACTGAACTATACTTTAAAAATATTTAAAACAGTACAATTTGAGGCTGGGAAGGTGGCTCAGTGGCAGAGTGCTTGCTTTGCATGCTTGATGGCCCTGGGTTCGATTCCTCAGCACCACATAAACAAAAAGAAAAAAGCCGGAAGTGGCACTGTGGCTCAAGTGGTAGAGTGCTAGCCTTGAGCTGAAGAGCTGAGGGACAGTTCCCAGGCCCAGAGTTCAGACCCCACGACCGGACCCCTCCCCCGCAAAAAAAGAGTACAATTTTTAAAGTTTATTTTTGTGTGCAAGTTTGACCTCAGTAGCTTCCACATTTTCTTGACTTTTTTACTCAAGACTGGTGCTCTGGCATTTGAGCCACACCACCACTTCTGACTTTTTTGTTGGTTAGTTGGAGAGCAGAGTCTCTTGAATTTGTCTGCTTGAGCTGGCTGTAAACCTTGATCATCTGATCTCAGCCTCCTAAGCAGCTAGGCATTAGCTACCAGCATCTGTCTAAGACAGTAAAATGTATATTTCATGTATTTTGACATAATTTATAAGCAAATAAATCACTGTGAAAAATATTTCAAAACCAAGCTTTGAAGCATAAAACTGACAAAAAACTCAAACCCAGAATACAAATATTTTATTAGGAATTTTCACATCTATGTTCATCAAAGATATTGGTCTATAATTCTTTTTCTTTGTTGTGTCTTCATCCTGTTTTTAAATGAGTGTCATACTGGCTTCACAGAATGAGGTGGTAGTGTCCATTCCCTTTCTTTTAAAGGGAGAAATTTCGGAGTATTGGTACTGGCTCTTTAAAAGAAAGACTGAGAGAATCCAGCGGTGAATTTGCCTGGTCCTGGGGTTTTCTTCGTTGGGAGAATATTTATACTTGCTTCAATCTCATTGCTTGTTAGAGATCTGTTTAAGAGACTTATATTCTCTTGGTTCACTCTGGTGTGTCAAATACATTGAGAAATTTATCTATTTCTTTTATATTTCCAAGTTTATTTCAATATACATTGCCTCTCATGATCTTCTGGACTTGTATTTGTTGTGATATCCCCTTTTTATTTCATATTTTATTTTGGTTATTTATTTTTACTAATAAAACTATATCTACTTAGAACCATTCAAGATGTCAAAAAACTAGCTACATTTTTTTTGCAATTAGAGAGTGGCATTCAGTTAACAGAACAATTATTTTATGTAAGCAGCATCAAATATTGAAAATGAAAATCTTGCCATCCCATAGATAATAATCCTTGCTGTGTGCCAGCAAGAACCTACTTTAAATGTTCATGCCAATTTACAACCCCCATCCTGTAGGTTGGCAGCTATTGAAAACACCACCTGGACAGAACTATCTACAGATAGTCACTAGTGTGTTAACTATACCAAAAAAAGACACTGTACAGTTTAAAAACAATTCTTATATAGCCTTACATCTCATTTTTCTTTAAAGGGAGTGAGTTTTGTACAGAAGGGTTAATCAACTTATTGATCATGATGATCTTTCATCCTCTTTTCTCTCATTTTTTTCTCATCATCATTTTCATCTTCTTCGTCTTTCTCCTTGTTTTTCTTTTCCATGCCATAATACACTATGAATCCACAGGCACAAAGCAACAGGGTCAAATGGCCATAGACTAAAATCTCCCAAACTATAAGCCCAAATAAACTTTTCCTCTTTATAAGTTGATTTTCCCTAGTATTCTGTCACAAGGATAGAAGACTAACTAACACAGATAGGATAGTAAGAAAACAATTGTCCCTTCCCATCCTCAACGCTCAATAAATGGGAGACATCATTAGAACAGGTGGGTCAAGATACTGCCTTTTGCCCCAGAAGGGAAGTTTTCTTCCACAAACCCTAGGTACCTATTTTGTAGCCATTTTCCCAGGCAACAAAGTCTGAAATGCTAAGTGAAGTTCACTCTAGGCATCATGATTGGTAAATGTTCTACAGCATTTAATAAGTTGAGTAGGGAGAGACTCATCCACCTACCATTTTAACTGCTAGTGTGTCTGCAGTTGTTTTATGCTGAAACAGACTTACTGGGTTCAGTTGTTTTGGAGTTACAACTGGCTTATATTATCTAGTGGCAATACAGTGTTCTTTGGATTTGATGAAGTACATGGATGTTTCAAAAATGACTTCTATTTGATTGTTTCTAAAGAAATCCCATTTGGAGCTGGGTGCTGGTGGCTCACGCCTGTAATCCTAGCTACTCAGGAGGCTGAGATCTGAGGATCATGGTTCAAAGCCAGCCTGGGCATGAAAGTCCATGAGACTCTTATCTCCAATAAACCACTCAGAAAACTGGAAGTGGCACTGTGGCTCAAGTGGTAGAGTGCTAGCATTGAGCTGAAGAGCTGAGGGACAGTGCCCAGGCCCAGAGTTCAAGCCCCACAACAGAAAAAAAAAAAGAAATCCCAGGGCTGGGAAGGTGACTCAGTGGTAGAGTGCTTGCCTTGCATGCATGAGGCCCTGGGTTCGATTCCTATGCACCACATAAACAAAAAGGAAAAAGCCTGAAGTGGCACTGTGGCTCAAGTGGTAGAGCTGAAGAGCTGAGGGACAGCACCCAGGCCCAGAGTTCTGGCCCCACAACGGGACCCCCCTAAAAAAAAAGAAATCCCATCTGGGGAGTGACACCTCCATCTGACTCGGAATATTACTATAATGTGAGGAGGGACAAGCACTTGCTTATAAATAGGTTCTGCATCTCCATGTTTGTGGAATGGGTACCTTATGTTGTATCTCTCCAGGAAAGCAGGCTTTGCTTTCCATGGCTGTTTATATTGATGTTAAATGATTCATAAGTTAGGCTGATTCTTTTTAACATTTTTAAAGCCCTGTTCCTTTTTCTTGCTTTTCATTACTAATAAAATAATTACATTAACGTAATTGCTATTATGAGTCTTCAAAGAATGATGTAGCACATTTCCCTCATGTCCTTAACATCATAAATCAAATCACATTCTATTTTCTCTTAGCCTTCTATTGTGATGTTTTAAAATTACATACTGCTTTCTTATCTCCCATAGTAAAAACCTAATATTTTTCTTGAGAACCAGAAGGAAAATAAAAGGACTCTTCATGAAAAACAATATTTTATTTATATATTGTATTTTAGATTTGAATTATTCTGTTATGATATTTTCTTAGCTGAAATAGAAGAGGGAAGAGTTGTAAAATGACCTAAGAATATCTATATAGTAGCTGAAAGTAGTCAGATCTCTCAAGCTTTCTGATGCCTACAATAACTGGAATATTAAACAAAGCTTCCTTTGGCTTTGAATTTATAATGCTTAATTTTACTTCTACTATGAGGTGAGACACAATTTCAAATAGAGGCTGAAATTAAAGTGTCTGACAGTTATACAATGGATAGAAAAATCTATATTTCCTATGACTGGTATGGATAATGGGAAAACATATATAATTATGAAAATGAAACAGAACAAAATGGTTTTTCAGCAGTTTTGGCATATAAATAAGCATGTTACAAATGCTGGTTGCAATCTCCATTATCACCATCATCATCTCACCATTACCACCATCACAATCATCACCACCATACTACCACCACCATCATCATCATTCCAACCATCACCATCATCATTTTACCACAATTTCATCACCATCACCAATATCACCACCATCATCACAATAACCACCACAATCATCATCACAAACTTCACCACCACCACTACCATCACCACCATAACAACTACTATCTTATAATCACCACCACCATCAATATCACTGTTATCATCAACAATACCACCCAGCACCACAGCCATCACCACTACCATCATTACCACCTCTACCTCTATTATCATGTTTCTAAAATCTTGCTGCTCCAAATAAGTTCTTTTTATCAATATGTTCAGTCTCTATTAACTGGTAAAAGAAAATGTCTTATCATTAAGAATAAAATCTTTACCACAAATCATGCTATATTAAAGCTATGAGTACAACCATGTTCACTGCAGTATTGTTTACTATAGCCAAGGTATGGAGTCAATCCAGATGCCCCTCAGTGGACAAATGGATCAAGAAAAGGTGGTATATATACACAGTGGAATTCTATGCCTCCATCAGAAAGAATGTCATTGCCCCATTTGTAAGCCAGACCCAAAGAAACATAGGTTGCATGGCTTCCCTCATTTGTAATAATTAGAACTTGCCTATAAAACGACAATTAAACTCAATGGATAATAAAAGACAAAAACTTATGCTTGAACATGATAAATTAAACAGGCATCAATGAAACTGTGAATACTCCTCAGATCTTAGCAATTTAAGTAGCTGGGATTGCAGGAGTGAACCACCAGGGCCTGTAATCTATACTTTACACTGGCCAAAGCTACCCTCTTCCACCTAAGGCACAAGCAATTTCCACCTCGCAGTTCTCAGGCTTGCAGGAGTTGGG
>NW_012267248.1:5790319-5797189 GCF_000151885.1 Dipodomys ordii
AAGCTCCAAGGAAGCTGCCTTTCCCAGCCTCTGGAGACTGCCCACGTGCCTTGGCTTGTGGCCTCCACATCCACATTCAACAGTGGCATTAGAACCTCTCATATGGCCCCACTGTGCCTTTTCTTCCACATTGAGGGGCCCATGTGACAACAAAGGATCACCCAGATTATCCAGAACAGTTTTCTTATTCAAAGGCAGCTGATTTGCTACCTTAATTCCTCAGCATTTAACATCATGTTCATGGTTGTTTGACAGGGGAAGGGGTCACAACCTACTACACTAAGCATGTGTAATTTTCACAGAGTATTATATAGATCAAATGTATAGATCAGTAGATATTGCTTTTTGTAAAAAAGCAAGAGAAAGAATTAGAAGCTCAGTGTTTATTAGTTCAAGTACCTGGTTATCTGTTTTACATGTTTGGGAGAGGGTTGTCCTGGGCACTGTCATTTGTAATTGTGACCCTCTCCAATAAGACATTACATTTAGAAATATTATCGTACAGAAGCAGAAATAAATGTTGCTGATTCTTGCTTTGCTAAAATAAGCATCAGTTAATTGATGACAGTCATTCATAGTATTAACATGTTATTTATATAATAACACTGATATTTTGATTTAATTAATAATTAGTGAAAAATATATAATTGATAAGTCTATGTCATAGACATAATGTCATGTTGCTTTTTATTGCTTTATTCACATACTTGTACAAAGGAGTTTCCATTTAACATATCAATTTATCTTGATCAGTAATCCCCTCCAGCATTCTTCCCAACCAATCTATTCCATCCCCATTCATCTCTTCAAGTTTCCTGGCTCAGTTTTTTATTATGTACATTGAGTAGTATGGCTATATTAGCCCACCATTCTTTTTTTCATTTATCTGTAACCCTTTTTTTGTTCCCACCCACTTCAGCCAAGACAGTTTCAGCTTCCTGGAATTCATTTTCTTAAACTGTCTGTTAATAGTTCAAATGGATTGCATCATTGAACCTCACTCCTACTGTATATTGTATGCCTGTAATGCCTGCAAATGACTTAGTATTCTTTCTGACAGATAAATAAAATTCAAGTCTCAAGAGAGCTTGTGAACTGGGCTTTGGAGAATTGAGAGGATTGTAAAGGCTGAGGAGAATAAAGGAAACACTTCCAGACCAGGAGAAAAAGCTGAATAAAGCCACAAGACAGAATTGCATGAGAGACTGGTCTCCATATTTCAACTTCTTCTGATTTCTAATTCTTTTCCTGATCCCCATGATGTGTCTTTTAGAGTCCACATGCAAAATGTAGACTAAAGTTGTAGGGGAGATACATTTTTCTAGGCTTAAGGAAAGGGAATCACAAATCTGACTTTAGGGGAAAAAATGATTTTGTAGCACAAATGAAAGCAGAGCCTTTTGGTGAGTTTGGAGGCTGCTGAGTGTCAAAGGGCAGCTGGTGACATTTCTCCAGAAAAAAAATTAAGAAAAGGAGATACACATTTCATTTCAAAGAGTTGATACAGAATGTTTGTGGAAACAGGAAGAGTCAGAAGAGAGCAAGGGCTGTTTTTCTGTTGTCCTAAAATTGTTAGATACTGTTTTTAACCAAATTACTATAATTTTACCTAGATTATATCAGGTCTGGAATTTCTAATACTTTTAGTTTGAATGGTAAAATACTAAGTTTTATTGTCTTGGGAATTTTTTTGTTGAGTGACCATTCATAATTATTTGGATATAATGTGTTGCTTCTGAGAAATTCATTAAAACCCAAAAACCTTAAAAACAGCAAAAGCTAACCATGATTTTATAAACCCACTTAAGACTTCAGGAGGTAAGAAGGGAGGCTTATTTCAAAGATGGAAGTATTGACTGAGTATTAATATTAATTATAGGAAGTACTGTTGAGTGCAGAATAGAAATACCCTTAAAAAATCTCAGATAAGAAATGTGTTCATAGCCGGGTGCCGGTGGCTCACGCCTGTAATCCTAGCTACTCAGGAGGCTGAGATCTGAGGATCACGGTTCCAAGCCAGCCTAGGCAGGAAAGTCTGTGAGACTCTTTTCTCCAATAAACCACTAGAAAACTGGAAGTGGCGCTGTGGCTCAAGCGGTAGAGTGCTCGCCTTGAGCTGAAGAGCTCAGGGACAGCGCCCAAGCCTGGAGTAAAAAAAAACTCAGTAGCATGGGCACAGTAGAAGTTGAATAATTTTTTTTCACAGTTAGATATGATCAGTGGTCTCTGTTCCACATAATCATTCAGGGATCTAAACTTCCTTCTTGAAAAAGTGCAACTGTCTTCAATGCACAGTGTGGTAGAAACTTGACTTTGGCTAGCTGGCAGATAAGGGTCAATGGAGAGAGAGAGAGAGAGAGAGAGAGAGAGACTGTTCTAAAAGGCACAAGCACCTTCTAAATGGTTCAGACTGGCCAGGATACTACTTGCTTTCATTAAACTCTCTGAGGGCTGGGTAGTACAATGCAATTTTGAATTTAGGAAGATGAAAAACCAGTTTGGTAGCTGTCTACTGGCATGTACTCAGAATGCTGTCTGGATTTCCAAATTGTTTGGCAAAATGAAATGTGGTTGAGACTCTAGCTACTGAATCAGCACTTCTCATTATTTATACTTCTTGTTTACACCTGGATTTATTGGAAGGAGAAATATGAGAAAAAAAGAAGGTAGAGGTGCCCTAGAATACCCAAGCAAGCCAGGCCTGGTAGTATATGCCTGTAATACTGGTGTACATAGGCAGGATGATCACGAATTATAGGCTATATAGCAAGATTCTGTCTCCAATGGTGTAATTCCTCTAAATAACTAATAATCCCTTTAACAAAATGAATACCAGGAAGCTGATACATGTTCTGTGGAGGTGGGAGGGAGCACATGAATGGAGAGAGGAAGAGTGAACAAACAGTCATTACAATCAATGTACATTGTGTGAAAATTGAACTATGTAACTTGAGGGTAGAGATGGAAAAGATTGGGAAGAACAATGGAAGGGGTGACATTGATCAGGATTCATTGTACTCATAAACTGACTTCTGAAATTGAAACCCATTTGTGCAAATACTTAATGAAAAATAAATAAATAATTTTTAAAAGAAAAACACTGAGTTAATCAGAGATGCATTTTATTTATAGATTACTTTAGAGACAGAAACACCATGTTTGCAAAATGAAGTTGATTTTACTTTCCTTTTATCTAGGTTATTTTAATGAATTAAAAAGAAGTTTAAAGTTTTTCTATAAGGATCTCTCTCATACGTATTTTGTTAGTCATTTTTCTGTCTACAAGTCTCAGAGATTTTTAAAACAATAACACTGTTATTGTTTAAAAACAAAAACAAGTCGCTGGTGGCTTATGTCGGTAATCTTAGCTATTCAGAAAGCTGAGATCTGGGGGGTGTGGTTCAAAGGTAGCCCATGCAGAAAAGCCCACAAGACTCTTATCTCCAATTAACTACCAAAAAGCCAGATATGGAGCTGAGACTCAAGTGATAAAGCATTAGCCTTGAGCACAAAAACTCAAGGACAGTGTCTGGACCTTGAATTCAAGCCTCAGGTATATGCACACAGAAAAAAAAAAAAGCAACCAATCACTCATTCAATTAAACAAATAAAAGAACCCTTCAGACTGACATGAGATTCAATTCTTCATGTGATTCCCACGTTGCGCTTCTATAACCTTCACTCCTGCCTGGAAAGTTCATCTGGGATGGCCTATAGAAAACAAGGTCAAATAATCTCTAAGCCAGGTGCTGGTGACTCCATGCCTGTAATCTTAATTATTCTGGAGACTGAGATTTGAGGATTAAGGTTAGAAGACAGCCCAGGTTGAAATGTCCATGAAATTCTCATTGCCATTTAACCAGCAAAAAGCTGAAGTGTATAGCAGGGTATAAAATTAATCCTCAAAAATCAATGGCTTTTCTCTATGCCAACACTGAGAAAAATGTGGCTGAAATCAAGAAAGTAACTCCATTCATAATAGCCCACAAAAAATAAAATACGTAGGAATTAACTTAACCAAAGAAGTGAAGGACTTCTATGATGAAAACTTTAAAAACCTGAAAATGGAAATCAAAACAGAACTTAAAAAGTGGAAAAACCTCCCATGCTCCTGGATTGGAAGGATCAACATCCTGAAAATGGCAATACTTCCCAAGTTTATCTACAAATTCAATGCGATACCTATCAATATTCCAGCCTCATTCTTCAAGGAAATAGAAGAGGCAATCCCAAAATTCGTATGGAACAATAAAAGACCCCTAATAGCAAAAACAATCTTCAACAGAAAGAACAGTGCTGGAGGAATATCAATACCAAATATCAAACTCTACTATAAAGCCATAGTAATCAAAACAGCTTGGTATTGGCATAAGAACAGACCTCAGGACCAATGGAATATAACTGAAAACCCAGAAATGAACCTACAGACCTATAGCCACCTAATCTTCAATAAGGGAGTTAAAAAAAGAAAAAGGAAGACAGCCTCTTGAGTTCTCTCAATGGTGCTGGCAAAATTGGTTAATCGCCTGTAGAAAACTACCATTGTACCCTGCAAATGTGGTCAAAGCCATTGCTTGGTCAGCCTTCAAAGCAGTCTCATGGGTCATAGACACTTTCTTTCCTCACGCTTCTCCACCCTGTCAGGTATATTAAATAGGTAGGTTTCATTAGGTAGCTGATGAAGAAAACACCACTTGCTAATCAGGCAGGAGAAGAAGTTTATTGACCAAACTGCTGCCCTCCACCCCCCCCACCCCGCCATGCATGGAGAGGCATGGCTAAAAATAAAGGGGTGACCCACCCCTGAGCCAGGACTTATCTAGGCCAGGGACAGGAAGAGGTGTGGCCAGGTGGGGGAAAGGTATCACCACACTGGATTCGGATGTGACCTCAGAGTCTGGGAATCGCCTATGGTCAGATGGGAGGGCATGTGACCAGAGGTGGCCCAGGATGTGACCTAGCAGGAGGGGAAAGTGACTGTTTCCAGGTGTGCCAGTTACCTAGGTAACAGATACTGGGCAGAAACTTAGCCAAGAGGTAGGGAGGTGTCCCTGTGCAGACCTTACACACCCCACTGCGGCACCATAGGGACTGCAACTGACATCTTTAAACTACTTTTAGGGGTATTTTTTTATTTGCTTATTTCCAGACTACTTAATTGGAAGCAGTACTTCCTATTAGTATTGGAGATAGATGCTCCAGCTCTAACTTTGGTTCTTAGCATGTTCTCCTTCCCTACAATCTATCCAGAGGCACTGTAATAAGAATTAGGATGCCCCTGGCTATTCCAAAGTGAATCTGGGCCACATTAGACAGCAGTTACCTCCAGAGCTGAGAGGAGCTAACAAATGAGATAGAGAAATAAGTAGGCCTGTTCTTGTTAACTCTGCTGCATGGAGCTCAAATTATAACAGATCTATTAGAGAAGGCTTCTTACTTATAATTGCCACCAATGTGTCTATCACAACATAGATAGTACTACTGAAGTCTAACCCATCAATATAATTAACGAAGGGGAAGGGAACAAATGTATTCACAGGGTCATGCATCAGAGTCTCCTTTACATTTGTGTTGTCAACCACTTCCTGCTCCTTACTTTCCATGCAGTCTTCCCCAGAAAGCAATGTTTGCCTCACAGATAATGTGCTTGCATTTCACAGGCATGAGGGAGCTTCCTACTAGAGCCTGACCCAGAACTGTGCTTTCCAACTAAATAGACAGAAATTGGAGATTTGTTTATACCAACATAGTATTTGTGGTGTAAACAGATAGTATTTACTCTCTCCAAGTCTACCACTTTTCTATAAAATGGGGGGGGGGGAATAATCCCTAGCAGCACGTATGGCATGGAATAGACTTGCATTAAAAAATGCTCCACACGATGTGCTAAATAAACATTGGCCTTTCTGAAAATTTCCTTCTTTCTCTCCATCACCTTTTTTGTCCCTTTCTCCCTTCTCAGGAGCACTGAGTGAATTTATTAACAGATTAATTAGTGAGCTTGTTGAGAACTGGTTAAAGTCTTCAAGTGGAGAGGTTATTAGAAGATGTATATTCCAACAAATGAAATCCATCTTCTTAAGACCAAAATACCTTGCAGAGGAGGCCAAGGTACCATGCAAGTAGGAAAGAAGCCACACTGTGGAGGGAGTCCAGGACCCATTGAGGAGCAATCTCAGCTAGTGCTCAACCCTTTATCTCCAACACACATGCTCCTAGGTTTTCTTCTTTCTGTTGGTGTTTCTTTCAGCTGCTTTGGCATCTCAATGTCCTCCGGCCAACTCTGTAGTTCCTCAAGATGCAGCCCCAGGCTTTTTGTATATCTTTGCATTCTTTCCCTGAGCAATTTCAGTTACCAGATGATAAGCACCAGTGATTTCCACATGTGCATCTTCAGCAACACCTCTGCTCTAAGTTCTAGCCTTGCCCATTCTTCCTTCTATGATTAGCTCTGGATGCAATTTGGTTCATGGAGACTTGGGGTTTTTCTGTACAATCTTCCCATCTTCCCAATTAAAAAAAAATCTGCAAGCTGGGTATTGGTGGCTCACTCCTGTAACCCTAGCTACTCAGGAAGCTGAGATCTAAGGATCAAAGTTCAAAGCCAGCCAAGGCAAGCAAGTCCATGAGACTTTTATCTCCATTTAACTACTCCAAAAAAGCTAGAAATGGAGTTGTGGCTCAAGTGATAGTGCATTAGCCATGAGCAGGAAAAAAAAAGCTCAGGGACAGTGCTCAGACCCTGATTTCAAGCCCCAGCGTCAAAATAAAATAAAATGGGGGCTGGGAAGGTGGCTCAGTGGTAGAGCGCTTGCCTTGCAAGCCTGAGGCCCTGGGTTCGATTCCTCAGCACCATATAAGCAAAAAGAA
>NW_012267248.1:5812644-5815619 GCF_000151885.1 Dipodomys ordii
CCCACGGATTGGGAGAAGATCTTCACTAGCCATACAACAGACAAGGGTCTCATATCTAAAATATACTTGGAACTCAAAAAATTAAATCTCCCAGCAACAAATCCTCAAAGAAACAACTGCCCAATAAATAAGTGGGCTAAAGACTTAAAGAGAAACTTCTCTGTAGAAGAAAGAAGGATGGCCAGGCTTCTTATTTCTACTGACCTCCCGGCTCTGGTTAATTTTGAAAGAACAGGCACAAAGTAGTTGATGTGACATCATCTCCTCTTACTCCTCTCCATGGTCCCTTGTTCCCCAGACTGGCTGAGTCTAGGTGCTCATTGCTGGGATGGCTTGCCCCAGTTAGTATTCAAGGAGGATTGAGCTCAAGGCCTGGGCACTGTGAGCACTTCTGCTCAAGGCTAGTGCTCTACCACATTGAGTTACAATAGCACTTCCAGTGTTTGGCTGGTTAGAGATAAGTCTTGAGCCATGCTTCTAGCCTGGCTCTTTGCAGGTTAGTTGGGAGATGGAGTCTTAGGGATTTTTCAGCCCAGGTTGGCTTTGAACTGAAATCTTTGCCACAAAAGCCCTTTATTATTTCCAATTAAAGCAACAAGGAGATCAAATAGAATAAGTAGAGCTTACCTGCTCCTTATCAAGAACTGACCAACAAATATTCTGCAATGACAAAACTCATTAGATGTGATGAGAATTTTAGCACAGATATGCCCAGTATTTTAGAACCACATAGTCGGTAGTAGAATACACAACACAAAACAAAAAAGGCAAAACTCAAAACCTAAAATTTTGACAACCATGTTTAGACATCTTTGCTAACAAAGCACATCACATGGTTGGGCCTCAGTTACCAGCGCCTGTGAAAAGAGCAACTTGTTAGCAAGGCACCTTAGAATAGATGGATGGAGTGGAAAGCTTGGTGGAAGGTTAAGGGCCAGATTGGGCCAAACCCTTAACCCACCATGTGGCCAAGATGGCGAACTCAAGATGGCAAATTTCTGAAAAAAATGCAAAGAAACCCTGAACAAATAGATAAGCCTACATTGGCTAGCCTTTGAGAGGGAACCTAGAGGGGGTCCCCGGGACCCAGCCTGCGTCGCACTCTTCAGGGCACAAGGCAAAATGTTGTAGAAAAGAGAAAGGTAGAGATAAAGTTGGACATGAATGGCAGAGAGAGAGAGAGAGAGCAAAGAGAGCCTGAAAGTAAACAGACTTCTGACCATTTACCATTGCAGTGGGAAAAACTGTCTACATCTGAGAATGGCATAAAATTAGGCTCTCTGGCTTTCCAGGGAGTGCAGGAGGCATTTCAAAGGGGTTTCACGCCTCAAGCGTGACTCGTATCACTCCATTAAATATGTAGGAGAGTCAGTCTGTTGAGTGAAGGAGAGCTGACCAGGCAGAAGTGGCATCCCGACTTTCTTCAGAGCCCTCTAGAGAGAAATGGCCAAGCCCCCAAAACCAAGTGTCCTTGGCTTCAGAGGTGACCGGCCTTTCAGCTAAAGGCTGTAGGAACTCTCTGGTATGGCGCCACATCTGAACATAGACTGAGCAACAGAGAGCCATAGAGAGTAGTTTCACTCACCAGAGTAGGGAAGTGGTGTGGACGTGGCTGTGAAGGCCAGCAATGGTATCGATGTGCTGTGTCTGCAGCAGACAGACCGGTTCACAAAAGGCTGTCAGAACTGTGGGTACTCCTCAGAGCAAAAAGAGAAAAACAAACAAAAAAAAAAAAAGAGGAAAAAACCGGAGAGGAATCCCACCTATCCTGACTTTAAGCCCTTGATCCAAGTCACGGCACCATTTATGTTAGGTTTTTAAAAAGAGGTAGCCGAGTAAGAACAGCACCATGCACGTGGTAGTCAGGTAAGGGGTAGGGCACCAGGCCACATTGCCCCTCCACGCAGCTGGGAAAGGCCTGGGAAAGAGAGAGAGAGCTGGGAAAGAGAGAGAGCTGGGAAAGAGCTAGAAAGGAGTTAGAAAAGAGGATGATTACTAATTTCTTTTATTATCCTTAGGTAGTTGTAAAAAGTGGTCCAATGTGTCACTTTGTGAATGCAATGCAGCTTGATCAACACCACTCCTTTGATCATTCTTCCCCATCTCTCCCAACTCTACACATCCCATCTTTTATTTTCACATATACTTACTGAATATTATGACTATATTTTCTCACATTTCCTCTCTCCATTCATCTATTCCCCTCCACTACTAATTTTAATACGTTTTTATCATGAAAATACTGTCCAGAGGGGTTACAGTTACATGAGTCCACTACTAATTTTTTAAAGCTTGACTGGTAGGGAATTTGGCAATTGCCACCTAAGCTAAAAATAACAGCAGCAGCAACAACAAAAACCAATCAACAAACAAAAAACAAGGCAATTGAATAAGCAGTGAAACAGAAGTCATTTGTCTTTAAACATCCAAAGCTAGAGACAAGTAAGATGTTCACCTCCTGCCAATGACATTGATGACTGGCCATTTGCATCATAGAGACTGGTCTTTGAGTAATCTCTTTAAGGTACTGATGGTTCTTTTGGAAACTATCCTCAAAGTTTGCCCCTCAGACATGCTCAGGCCATGGTTCAGGCGAATTCCTCCTACCCAATTAACACCTCACCAGTACAAATATCAGTTCAGTTTCATTGCCCAGAAAACAATTCTTTTTTTAATTTTTTAATTTTTCTTTTTATTATGAAAATACCGTACAGAGGAATTACAATTACATGAGCAGGGTAAAGAGTACATTTCTTTTTTTAATCTTTTTTTTTAATTGTGAAAGTTGTGAAATTCATTTTCGACATAATGACTTGTACATCTCATTGTTGCAATAGGTCCACCTATATCCCTATTTAAATGATTTCTTTTTTCCCTTCGCCTCCACAAATTATACAGACATCAAATACAGTGAAAGCAGGGGTTATACTGTGGGGGAGGGACATACAAAGCAACAAAGAAATAATCTTATAAAT
>NW_012267248.1:5815669-5823786 GCF_000151885.1 Dipodomys ordii
GAGCTGAGGGACAGTGCTCAGGCCCAGAGTTCAGGCCCCACGACCGGACCAAAAAAAAAAATAAATAAAATAAAATAAAATAAAATGACAATCTAAGTCTTAGGTTTGTTGAGGTGTTCTATCCTAGGCCTTAAGATCTTCAATGGCTAATCTGGGATTAGATGCAGGTCTGAAGACTTTCAACTTTTCCATACTATAAAGCAGACCTCGAGATCCAACTCAAAGCCTCATCTGGAGCAGACAAGTGATGCCAATGATGTTGGGGGCCCAGTGTGAGTTTATTGACATGTGTTGTTGCATGTTAGATTCATACACAAATATGTAAGGACTGGCTGTTTGGCCTCACTGTTCTAACCTTCATTCTAAACAAAGATGGCATTTGACCCCTACATCAATTCATATGGGTCAGATTAGATGAACCTACTAATGAAGAAGGAAACTGACAAGTCTCTTTAGTGTTGTGGGCCCATCACACCTGGTACCAAATATATTGGAGAGCTGACAGCACTCAGACTCTGCTATCTTCTTTCCCCTTATTACCTCTTTGCATCTACTCATTAAGGCAACTCTCTTTGAGGTTGAGGTAGTCAGGTATATCGTGAAGCAGAATTGCCCATTCTTTATACAGGGTTACCAGGTATATATAACAAAGGAAGATTCTCTTTTCTCCTGAATGAGGGCAGTGGCTTTCTCTGCTATCTGTCATATAAAGATAAGCTGAGACCTGTTTAGAAAATCAGAATGGAGAAGACAGGTCTTTGGTAGCAGGAAAAGGAAATCTTCTCTCTCAGCAAAACTGAATTTAAATCTACAGTACTGAGTGTGAGCTATGTGTCAGACACTGGCCAATACTTTCTTTGAACTCTGAGATAGACTTAAGTTTCAGGTTGTTCTTGAAAGAAAGAGAAAGGAAGGATTTTCATTATGGAAAAAAGATGAGAAAATGATTAATCCCCAAGTTAGAAATAAGGAAGAATTTGTAGGGAAGATGATCCATTTCTTGTGACTATTTTCATTTTGTTAAGGCAACATTTTGTATGATTCCAGCTCTATTTCAGCCATGCTATTTGGTCTGAATGGAAGGGCTGCATTTGCTCATTTGGGTCAGAGATGTAATCACGATGGGGAGCAGAGTCTCCCCTAAGGCATCCTGGTGGTTGGTGATGTCAACCCAATGGAGAAATCCAAGAGTAAAGGGACTTTTGTGTATGTTTTTAAATTAAAAAAAAATTCAATTGTACCTATAAGGTGATGTACAGGGGGGTTACAGTTATCTAAGTCAGCTAGAGAGTATGTTTCTTTTTGGACAGTGTCAACCCTTCTCTTGCTCCCTCCAAGTTTTTTCATCCCATCCCCCACCCACAAATTGTATAGTTGATTTTCAACACAGTGTCCAGTGAGTACCACTGCTCATTTGTTCACTCTTGATCCCACCATTTCTCTTCCTCCTCTGATACTCTTAAAGACATACAAATAAACAGAGGAAAAAGAAAAGATAAAAACAGCAAAAAAGAAAAAAGCCTTTGTCTCTATTTCTTGGAGTTCATTTCGGACTTTTGAAGATGAAGACCAAGTCTTTGGAATCAAAGTTTTCTTTTGCAGGTAGGCTTTTACTGTATTTCATGGTTTTAGATGATACAATGTGTGTTTTTGAAAATTATTAAGTAAGTTGGAAAGTTTCTATGTAGAGATTAATCACTCACAGAAAACATCAAAGAACCATCCCTTTTTATAGTATCCATATTTTTATGTTCCAAAGTAAATTTCTCATTGCCTTCTATGTCCCAACCCCCTCAAGCCTGCTACTTGTCTTATGTTTCTATCTCAGTTGACATCACTATCTAGTTAATTACTCAAGATGAGACTCTCCTAGTGTGGTGAACACTTTCTTCTCTCCCTCACACCCTTCCCTATCTCCCTAGTACTATATTCAGTCTTTTGTAGTTTTGCTGAGCTATATTTCCAAACTGATGCCTTATGGAGCACAGATGATGTTAATGGAAATACTATAGAAAGAGTATTCTTCAGTCAATAAATTTTAGAAGTACTTATATATACAATCTACTTTTGTTGAGATTTTCAGAGTGCTTCTGAAAAGTTCTGAATCTAGAAACCTGTTTAAATTTCTAAAGGCAGAAAATGTCCACATCTTTTCAATCATGTAAGATTTATAAACATTCCTTTTAATATTCTGCATGATGGTGACTTCTTACTAATTTGGAAAAATTCTGCTAGAACTGTGTCCCTATAAAGTCTTTATCAGAGGTACCTATTGCTGGTCTCTTCTATAATTTTATTCTCATCTGGACCATTGCACTGGTATCTTTGTTATTCTTCTGGCTTCCCTAAGCTCATTCTTTTTGCTACATTCAGAGTTAAATTCTTTCAACGAATAATTGTAACTAAACTTTTCTTCTACTCAGAAATCTTGGGTATCTACTTCCTTTCAAGGGTTCAAGTAAATGCCTAGGAACTAACCTTATTTTCCAAGGACTAAAGAAGGTCTAGCCATCAAGTTATCTAGATCAGTTGGAGTCAGAGACAGTTCAAAGTAATAAACAAGGAGAAAACATAGTGCCATTCTTGATGTCCAACGTTAAAAGCATTGGGAATAGGTGCAGTGATGAACGTTTGTAATCCAAGCTATTTGGAAGGTAGTAACAGTTTGAAGCCAGCACAAGAGAAATTAGTAAAAAACAAAAGGGTTGAGAGTGTGGTTTAAATGGTAGATTGCTTGTTTTCCAAGTATAAAGCCCTGATTCAAACCCATAACTACCAAAAGAAGAGAAAGAAAGAAAGAAAGGAAGGAAGGAAGAAAGAAAGAAAAAGTGGAAGGAAGGAAAGAGAAGGGAAAAGAAAAAGAAAAAAGAAAAGAAAGCAAAAGTAAAAAGTAGAGGAAAAGAAAGCATTGGGATAATAGCCAAGAACTTTCCGATACTAATGGGGGTGGGGAGAAACAACAGCTTTCATAAAATTCAGAAAACAACACTATATTTAGGCATATGAGATTTAGTCTACTGAAAACATAATAGAAAAAGAAAATTTGGGGGGCCAAGAGCAAAATGACACATTGCCTGTAAAAGAACAAAGATAAGTGTTATTGCAGACTTTTAGGCAGAAACTATGAAAGCCAGAGGCAATGGAATCACATCAGAATTTTATAACCAGTGAAAATATCTTTCAAAAATGTAGGGGAAATAAAAGGTTTTCTCAAGACAAATCAAAGCTGAGAGAACTCATTGCCAAAATCTCTATAAGAAATGTTAAAGGAAGCAGAGGAAATATAACACCAGACACAAGCTTGAGTCTCCCTGAAGAAAAAATGAGTAGTATAAATGAAATACACTAAGGTTAAACAAATCCATTTTCCCATTATTTTTAATTGCTCTAGAATGTAATGGTCTAAAAGAATTGGCCAAAGAGTAGGAACAGAGCATAGAGCAAGCAAGAGATGAGGTGGCAGGAGATAAAGAATAGATTAAATAGATGAGTAAACTTGGCACAGGTCCAAGGTCATGATTTAAGTTCAAAACAATGCAAGAATCCAGGGCCCTATAAACCAAAGATGTTTCTGAAAAGACAGGTGCTCTGGCTTATAGGCAGAGAGCCATGTCTTTCAAGATTCTGCATTTTTGGACTCTAACCTTTCTTTTCATCTTTATTTCACATTACTTTTCTTCCTAGAGTGCCATATGATTTACTCCTTTTTGCCATATGTGTCACTAGCCTGCCTTTTACTTTCATCTCTACCTTATATTTTCTTCATATTTCACCATCCAATTAAAATGACACTTCCTCCAAGTAGTCCTCCTGATGAAGGTAATTTTTTTCCCAATCCTATGATACAGGATAACTTTAAGTTAATGTCTATAATAATTGAACTTATATTACACTTAAGTGGTTTTAATGTGGCTATCTCAAGCCCATTGTAAGTTCTATAAAGACAGCCACCATGACTTAGTCATGTTTGAGTTTTCCTCTTCCTATTCACTCTCTATCCACACCCTTATGCCCACAGTTGATTGATGCCAATGATTGATGACTTCTGACATAAACAGGCTCACCAAGAATTTGTTGAATGCACTCAACTCCTCACTTCTTCAGTGATTGTGTTTTTTGTAAAGACCCAATCTGATTTCAATACAGAAATAAGCACCTTTTTTGTGAGTTTTGGGGTTTGAACTCAGGGCCTGGACACTGCCCCTGAGCCTTTTTTTCTCAAGGATAGTTCTCTACCACTTTGATCCACTATACCACTTCCCATAATCTATAGTCCAATGTAAGCGCTATCAGTTCTTTCTCTAATATCCTTTTCAAAACAACCACAGTAATGGTTTCTCAAACAAGTGATTGGAGAGCTAGTCAAAAAGATCTGTGCCTGAAGACCTGAGCCACTACCACATGTCAGGAGATGGAGAGATACTGTGACCAAGCCATTCCTTCCATCTGTCTATCTTCTACACTTAGAGTCACAGTGGACACTTCCTGGGATTGTATGAGCTCAGTTATTTGGAAAGATAAAGCCTGGGGAAGAGATGGCTTATATTCAGTAAGTTGTACTCCACAACAGGAAAACAAGGATAAAATAACAATGAACAAAAAGGTGTCTTAGATAATTTTCTTTGGCGATAAAAAATATTCAAGGCTTGATATGTTAGAATGAAAGAGGATTAATTTCATTAGTGATCTGGGATGTGAGACGTTCAAGATCACCAGAATTTTGCTGGCTTCTGGTTCAGGCACTTTATCAGAATTTACTTTCCTGGTCACTAAGTTAATCCACTGGGGCCTAACTCACTCCAAGTCCCATTATTTAAGTGTTCCACTACTTCTAAACACTTTGCAATTGAGGACTAAGCTTCCACTATGCTATCTTTAGGGAGACAAATCATATCCAATCCATAGTAAGAGGTGGAACTTCAGACAAGGAATTGAACCCAGTCCTCAAGGATGCATTGGACTGCATTTGCAGAACGCATACTGATATAGAAACATAAGCCAAGTTTGTACGCCAATGAGTCTGACCTATGGCCCAGGAAAAAACTAGAATAAGAAAAACAGTACAGTTGTCAGAAAACATAGTGGCCCCTTGATATGAAAGTGTTAGAACTCAGTGTTAATTGAATTAGAGTTTTGTGGGTTCTAAGGGGACTTCTGTCCCTCTCAAGTGAACTTTACTTAGTGGCTGGAACACTGGAAAATGTTATGAATATTCATACCCTTATTGATGCAGAATTTTCTGCTGTTGCCCTTGCTGGGCACAGCCCACCCAGCCCCTCTAGCTAAGAAGCAGAGACTACATGGTTGCAACCTCATAGAAGACAACACCTGCTTAGTGCTGCAGCTGAGCAGCAAATAAAGTGTTGTACGTCCACTGCCTGCACGGCTTCAGTTCTTGTGTCAGGAATTTGATGAATGAAGTCCAGGACAATAGATGATAACTATGAAGAACTTTATTTACAAGGAAAGTATTTAGCTTTAAGTCCGCTGCTGCTCCCATCACAGTTCTTTTTGTCAGTCATCCACCTTCCCTTTTCTAGGTGGCTCTCTCTGTGTCCTAGTGGCTCTGGGCTATGCTCTGATTGGTTGCCTCTATTACAATTAGGTGTTTAAAATGTGACACTTTATTGGTCAGGTCCCACACATTTTGATTGGGAAATTTCTAACTAGGTCCCTTCTGTAAATCCTCTTTTGAGGGTCATGAGAAGTTTATTTAAACAACAAGGAGCAGAGACAAAATGTTACAATGGTTTTTTTTTTTTGTATCTAGTTTCTGGTTGTTAGGCCAAGATACTATCCAGGGGTCCTGGGTCCTAATTAATTTACTCTTTCATTATTAGTACAGCCTGCCAGTGTCATCATGCTCTACACAGCAGGCTATTGTAGCTACTGACACCTTCAGCAACTTGATGCCAAAGCAGAAATTCACATATATCTTACTTTAAAAACATAAGGGAATGTTATTTTCTACCTTGGATTGTTCTAAAGAAGATTTTAATGGAAACAGAAGCTAAATGTTTCTATCAGTTTTACTCCCCTGTCTTCACAAAAATGTGTTTTAAATAATCTCAGTTTAAAAATGGGCTTTTTGAGTGATTTAGGGGCTGTCTATCCAACTCATTGTTTCCCTTGTTTCCTTCACAAGGAGTCCTTGTTTGTTTGGCCATAGAATCTAACCACAGTTTGGGGCTCTGGAGTAGTAGAACCTTAATGGGATCTACCTCTTCCATATCCTGCAAAGATCCGATACATCAGCTTTCACTGAAGGCTTAGTGATCCAAAGGGTCTATTTGGGCTATAAATGTGCCAGGAAAAAAATATCCTTCCATGTTCATTACTGATGTGATGGACCAAAGTACCCCCCATTTCCTACCTTGATACCTTATTAAAAAGTTGGAAAATCTCTATCTGAGAGAGAAAGACAACTTTTACTTGTTCAGTGGGTGGTTTTTAAAAGCCTTGGAGATTCATTCCTAACCCAGGTCTATTCAAATGTGTCAAAGGCATTTACTCTTCACCTACACAGGTGGGGAAGGCTGGAGACAGAATATAAAAGAAATAAGAGTCTCCAGGGTGAAAGGAGAAAATTTTCTCTTTTAGCAGGAAGGAAAGACTGTGCACACAGCAGCTGGGGTGACATGAAGGAAGAGCTACTGTAGCCCCCTCAGTGGGAGAGGGAAGATACAGTCCAGGGTGTTTTTTCATCAAAAATCTTTTAGTTTTTTTTGTGTGTGTCAAACCTTAAGCTTGAACTTAGGGAATGGGGGCTGTCCTTGTGCTTTTTTTGCTGAAGCCACAGCTCTACTTCTGGCTTTTGATGGTTAATTAGAGATGAGTCTCATAGACTCCTGCATGGGCTGGCTTTGAACCATGATTCTCAGATCTCAGCTTCCTGAATAGCTAGGATTAAGGTGTGAATAACCAGCTCCTGGCCCCCAAATCTTTTCTTTTTCTTTTTTGCCAGTTGAGGGGCTTGAACTCTTCAGCTCAAGGCTAGCATTCTACTACTTGAGCCACAGCACCATTTCCAGTTTTCTGGTGGTTAATTGGAGATGAGTCTCATGGACTTTCCTGCCCTGGAGTCTCATAGACTCCTGCCTGGGCTGGCTTTGAATGGAGATCCTCAGTTCTCAGCCTCCTGAGTAGCTAGGATTACAGGCATGAGCCACTGGCACTGGGCTCCATATCATTCTTAATTCAAAGCACTCAACCAGTTTATGATTACTAATTTCTTTTTTTTTTCAGGTAAGGGGTAGGTTTATTCATCGTTCTGGCTGGCACCAGGCCATCTTGGCCATCCACGCAGGGGGGGAAAGGCCTGGGAAAGAGCTGGGAAAGAGAAGAGAGCTGAGAAAGAGTTAGAAAAGAGCTAGAAAAGAGGGCGTCTGGGCCTGGGCTAAGCCTTATCTAGGGTATGGGCTGAGAAAGGTGTGGCCACATCAAATTCAGATGTGACCTCAGTGGATGCAGATGTGACCTCTTCCAGGTGTGCCAGTTGCCTAGGTAATGTAGGTATTGGGTGAAGACTTTGCTGTGAGGAGGGTGAAGTCTGCTAGCCATCCAGGAGCCGACCTTACATTCTAGCCTTTTAATAATCATGAAATAGGGCATGGATTCTCTCTGGCTACTTCCTGCTGACAAGGGGCTTCGACAATAGGGGTAAAAGGCTGGAATTTGATCCCTTCCCAGAGAAGGCAGCAAGCAGCAGCTGTCCCTTGGTGGCTTGAGTCCTTAGATGAAGTCTGGAGAAGTCTCATGAGGCATTGAGGGGCTGGAAAAAAATACTAGAGAGTAAATAAATGGCAAGAGGAAGGACTTAGGGCTGAAAAATGTTGGTAGAAATGTCCCTAGCTACTTCTGACATCTGGTGACTAGGTAGAGGAGAAGTCAGGTGACAAAGGCAAGAATATAAATTCCTGTCCAGTTAAAAGGTAGACAGGTATGGACATTAGATGGGCAGCCTTCTTATTTCTTTCTTTCTTTTTTTTTCATTTTATTTATTTTTTTGTGAACATACTGTACAGAGAGGTTACAATTACATGGGCAGGATAATGCATACATTTCTTATCAAACATTTCAGCCTCTTCCTTTGTTTACCCTTCACATCCCTTCCCAGC
>NW_012267248.1:5829448-5857995 GCF_000151885.1 Dipodomys ordii
GAAAGCAGGGGTTATACTGTGGGGGAGGGACATACAAAGCAACAAAGAAATAATCTTATAAATGTCTTAGAAACAATCGCATGAAAGAAAAAAAAAACATTTGAATACATAACTTAGGGTTCATTTCCCTAACATCACCTTATCTGACCTTTCCAGAAAACAATTCTTGACTTGAGGATCCTGATCTTGGTCCTCTCTCTGCCCTCCTAGAGTTGGTATTGGAGCATGCTTCTACTTAGCAAACCTGTCAATCCTGAGCATCCCTTGCTATCTTGTAAATGTAGAGGACCCCTGCTCTAACTCTGAACTTACAGAAAATTGCTTTGGACCTTTGCTGCCCAGTCTACAGCCCTCATGAATGGAAGAGAACTGGATTCTGTATAAGAGCCTCTCTCCTCCCTGTCCTCTTAGACAACTTCTTGTTCTTTCCACTAAACAATATAGACCCTACCCTCACCCTAGACCTTCTTTTCTTTGAACCTAACATTAGATGAATAGTAAATTTGGCATCTAGTCTGAAAATATTCAGATTGCCCAAACAGGGTCCCACCTTGACTTTGACAATGGGTGACTGCTAGATTTTTAGTATAAGTCATCATTCATTTCCTTTGCCCTGCTATTGCAGTCAGCCCAAAAGAAAGACAACCTGGATTTTGTCAAGCTTTCCACACCAATTTACCTTTGTGCTGAGAAGAATTTTATCCCCAAAGGGTAATTTATTCAAAAAAACTGCAATGTCTAGCAAAAGGGCCTTATAATGAAAATGCCTTTTAAACTATAACCATATCATGTCATGACATTTATAATGAAGCCAAGAGCCAGAAATAGATTCCTCAGGAGTGCAAGATATGTCTAAACAGCTAAATTAAGTCTTTTCTGTTAAAATTGCTCCTCTGCCTAAGAGGAGGCTGCGGGTCTCCATGCCTTTGTGACTCCATGGGCTTTGGGACTTTCTCATGGTTAGCTTATGCAACCTTCTTGGGTGACACTGAAACTGACAATTAGAGGCCACACACATGCACTCACATGTGCATGTGCACACACACACACACACACACACACACAATTTGTTCACATAATAAAACTAATCACCTCAATTTCCAAGCAAGGTAGAATGCTAACCTTCAGCTCTCTGCCTCATTCTTCTTTACAATTATATTGATTCAGTCTTTTACTTTGAGATTAAGAGAGAATTTTATTCTCAGCCAAGATGCATAGTTCCTATATTTATCATTGTTCTTGAATCCACCTTGAAATCCTTGGGCACTGAGATGGAACATTTTGGAAAATTAATTAAAAGAAGACTTAAAGGTTTTTACAGCTTGAGTAAACCACCAAAGGTTCGCAAGAGGATTGTAGGCCCTTCTATATTCAGTAAGGAACTCTCTAGACATCTTCAGAGGGGGGGGGGGGAAACAACTTGTGAAGTTAAGTGTGAAGGAAAGCATTGGATAATTTTGCTTAAAATGTATGGCTTTCCAAATGTTTCCTTAAAAAAATACATGGCACCTTAAGAAATTATTTAATGTAAATTGGAGGCATGAGGACTGAGAATGTTCTTTGGAGACTTAGAAGCTACAGAGAAAAGTGGGTAGTAATATGGTTTAAATGGTGGCCAGGGCAATGCTTTCCAGGTTAAAATGCAGATAGATACCACAGACTCTTTTTTTTATTTGTTTGTTTTTGTGCCCATACTTGGATTTGAACTCGGAGCCTTGTGCTGTCACTTGGCTTTTTCACTAAAAGCTGGAGCAACACTTTTATTTCTGGTTTCTGGCTGGTTATTTGGAGGTAAGCATCTTGTGCACTTTTCTGTCCAGGCTGGCTTTGAACCTCCTGAGCAGCTAGGATTACAAGCATGAGCCTCCTGCATGTGACTACCACAAGCTCTTATACCAACACAAAACACAGTCTTCTCATATCACAGGATGGATGGTGAGAAGTGGTTAGGAGATACACATCAATTTTACTCATCTTGGCAAAGAGAAAGCTGTGCTCAGAGAAACACTACAGGCCCAGAGAGGCCATCATTCATGCACAGTTGGCACAAAGATTTAACAATCACAGTGCCTCCCAGGACCAAGGCAGCCATGTAGAGGCCCAGGGGCTGAACAGGAAGTAAGTTTCCTGCCTGCAGAGGCAGCACTCTGGCCCTGAGGAGGCACCACAGTCGACAATTGCAGGTCTAAAGCAGGCAGGTCTTCTGATATTTCCAGAACAGCCAGACTAGATTTTTATTTGAAATCTCATCTACTTTGAAAGGTCAAAACACAACTCACATCCTTTCAAGATGTTTGGAGGGTGTCTCTGAGTTTGGCAATATACAGCCACATAGAAACTTGCATGCAGCTGACAGAGGAAGGGAACAGAGGAAATTGCAAAGGCAAATCACTGGCGAAGGCTTTATAGGAAAACTTCTCTAAAGTCCTGATATTGGGTCATGAGTGTCTCTGGGAAGGGTTCTAACCTCCAGACTTGACATAAAACACAGAGCTGTATTAGTGATTCATAATAGTTGAAGCTGAATATAGAATCCCTTCTGCACAGCAAGGAGTTAAATATTGATGCTGTTATCTGACTCAGAAGTTATCCTTCGTAGGAAATTCACAAACGACTGAATTATAGATTTTGTCTGATCTTACTGCAATTAGCGTGCCTAACCATTTGGTTCCCATTAGCATAAATCATATAATGTGGATCAACTGATAGCAACAGATATAACTTCTAGAAAAAGAAAATGGGTCCTTTCAGGGACAACCTCGCCCTAACTTACACACTGATGGGAATGTTGTGAGAGATAGGAATTTCTGTCCACATTCTCTTGAGTTTGAAAACTACTTGATTTCAGAGCAACCTTGTTTTAGAAAGTATACTTAGCCTCCTACTGAGCTTTGTCTTCTGATTATTGTATATTCTCCAGTTATATAAGGGAAGAAAACACTTCCATATGTCACGTGATAGATAACTAGTGACTTATAAATCCTTACTTCAGGGTTTATTTAACTCACATTAGAGCTAAATAAACCTTTACTTTTTATACATTAGGTGCCTCTGGTATTTAATTCTAGTAGTTCAAAGCTAATACCTTCTTCACCTTCAAAGGCAGATGAAGGTACTGTGTGGTTAGGCTAGTTCTCCTGGCCCTAATATCTTTGTGAAGGAGGTGCACTTTCTCTAAGTAACTGCTTCCTCTTCAGTCCTGAGTGAGCATATCAGAAGCAAAGCCACTAGCCAAACCCAGCTGGTCTCACAGTGGAAGCAACATGCTCAGTAGATTCTGCAATGCTGCTCCTAAAAGCTATATGTCAAGAATAGTAAGTTTTCTTATAAGAAGCTAAGATTCAGGAGTGCTGTGGTTTAGGTGTTGAGGGTGCTTGGAAGACCCATATGTAAAGACTTGGTCCCCAGAGCAGTACTACTGGGAGATGCTGTGGACCTTTAAGGAGTGAAGCCTACTGAGAGGTTCTTATGTTGTCAGCATGTCCTTGATGGGAATTGTTTTATTCCTATCCCATCCAGGTCTAGATGTGACCATTTTATTCCTCTATATGTTTCCACCACATTAGGTCACTGTCTGCTGCCCTCACTAGAGGCCAAGCCAATGAGGTTATCTGATTTGGGGCTTCAAAAGTAGTCTAAATAAATCTCTTTATAAGTTGGTTGCCTCTGGTATTTAATTATAGTAGTGCAAAACTGACTAATACAGGAAGAGGGCTTTTTTTCTGTTTGTTTGTTTGTTTGCTTTTACTTGGTATTATTCTAGCACCAGATCACTGATATGAACCTTCTCATGGTAAATAGGCCTTTTGCCCTTGAACTGGACTCTGGGATTGTCTTGCTTAGCTGGAGTTTGAGTATTCCACTCAGGACTGTGGGTAGTAGATATTTAAAAGTCTTGGTGTAACTAATATTTAGAAGGTCTAGATAGCTGGTATTTAGCAGGTCGAAGTGAGGGGTAGGAAACAACTAGCCATGTGAGGGCTATGGCATCATTTGGTACATGGTAGGACAGATAAACACGCTGCTTATTGGCTCTCTGCAGACTTTCTGCCTGTATTGATAATTTTGTACAGTCCATGAATGATGCTATAAATATCCAAATGGCTCTTGGCAGGAAAAAGATTCCCTAACCCTTGAAGTTAAGCAATTAGTTTATGTTCAGACAGGCGACTGAAGATCTACCTGCATCATCAATCCATAATCTGATAAAGTAGAACCCGGTAATTATTCCGCTTATTTTCATCAATCCCACCATCCACCCGACCATTCACTATATACTTGTTCATTCTACTTCTGAAATAGAGCTTGAGTCTTTCCAGTGCTTTATCAAATCCTGCTTTGATTAATGCCACAGCCTCCTCCCTGATCTTCCTTCCAGTTCATGTGTCATCTTGCTTCTTTCTCACTGCCCAATTAACACTTCCATGATTTCCCATTTTCTTAGCACGCAGCTTCTCTATCATGGTTCACAAAGTCTCTCACTTGGTATCTCTTACTACCTTTCCCCTAACAATCCCCAGTGCTCATGTCCTGCCCTCTGAGCCTCACCCTTGTAGAGCTTCCTCCTGTCTCTTAAAGGTGCCACAATCACTCTGAACCTTCTCCTTGTTTCCTAGCTTGCACCTCACGGTCATGACAACCTTCTCATGCTGGCATTTCAGTGGTCATACTCACAATGGGTTTCTGAAGTGGTCTGAATTAATTCAGAACAATGAAAACACAATGGATTCTTTTTTCCCATTGCTTCCCCAGTTATGTTAAATATCCCATTCCTACTCCATACCAACAAACTGAACAGGTTCCAAAACTACTTCAATAAGATTCTATTATCAAAAACTACATACCATTGAAAACTCCAGTCTCCAATCTAACTCCAGTGCTGTGGATGTGGTTCAAGGGTAGAACACTTGTGTAGAATATACAAGGACCTGAGTTCAATGCCTCACTTTCCCTGTGTCCTAAGAAAGCTAATTATAACTCCCTTCCCCCCACCAGCCACAGCTACATAAGATCTTGGCTTGTGGAGAGGTCACTGATCACAGCTGAGCATGGCGTAGGAAGAGGTACTGTCTGATTCTGGGAAGACTGTTGCTTTTAGGTCCTTGGGTTTTCCAAAGTATTGGAACAGGAATGATGAAAATGAGGAAAGAGACATGTATTTCTTACTTAAGTACCATTCCAACTGGTATCCTCCAGATAGCAGATATGAAAATGCTGGCATGTGTGTATGTGTGTGTGTGTGTGTGTGTGTGTGTGTGTGTACATGCATGTTTGTGTATGTGGTACTTAGTGTGGATTTATAGGAACTACTGGCACTCTCTCTCTCTCTCTTCTTGGTTGCCATATCCCCACCCCATCAGAATACATGTATTGCTCATATTTCTGTTACTGAAACAAAATTCCTGAGGTAATTCATTTAAAAAGAAGAAAGGTTTATTTTGCCAATGATTTCATAGGTTTCCATCCATCAGTAGTTGGTCCTGTTTCTTAAGTAGCCATACTGCCAGTATTTTAAGTCACAGTTTTCTAAACATACTCTCTACACTTGGAGAAAAATCTGCCCAGTTGTTTTTATGTGATATACTAATAGACAAAACTGGACATATAATCTTTACTTACACATTTCTGCTACCGTCCCTGTAATCATTCATGATGAAGTCCTATAATCTTTTTTCCTTTTCCAATATTTCTAAACAAAATGTAAATAAACAATTATGTAAGCAAACCCACTTAGCCTACTTTAACACCATAATGTATCAACTCCAATGTATGTGACTATATGCCCTGTCTAAAACCAAATATACTGCAGATCATTTTGTAGCTGGTTAACAAGCAATGAGTATTACAGTTAAAGAAGGAAGAAAAAGGCAATTGTTTTAAGGTTGTAGCTAAAATCACACGATGTACTCTTTACAACGATATTTTAACTTCAAATCATTTTATAGGTTACTCAGTGGGAAAAAAATGACTGAATGATGCTAAAATTCCTCAAGATGTTTTCCTGAGATTTTATTTTTCTCTGGTAAGAAAGAAGAGAAAGAGAAAGAGCACAAGGACGGAGACACGTGCCTCCCAAAGGAAAAAGAGACATGCCCGCATTTGGGGCATTTGAGGACATCCAGGCAGGTAGACCGGCTCCTTTTCCACCCTACTCCCCACCAGCTGCCTTCCTTATTCTACTCACAGCCAATCAAAAACAAGAATCTACCCCCAAAGTAGTTATGTAAGATTGGTGCTCTTTTCAGCTTAAAATTTCACAAATCCTAGCCAACTGACAATGAAATCACACTGTCAAGCTTTTGCTATTTCGTTACTAAGTGCAGTAACTGACCCTTAGTATAGGGGACAACTTCCACTGCCATCAACCCTTTGCTAAGGAGGTAGGTAAGCCAGATTTTAGCTCATGATGTGAGGCAGAAGTTATAGTAAAAGGAGACAGTAAAGCCTGTGTGGTAGCTCAGGCTTATGATCCTCGCTACTCTGGAGGTAGAGATTGAGAAGGTTCAAGGTTCCAGGAGAAGATCTCTCAAGTTGAGAGGGACTTGTGTGGTGGCATTCATTCCCCAAACGAACATGAGAAGGGTCTATCTACACACCACACACCCTGGAGTCCATTCAGTGAATTTTTTAAGGAGCCCAGCAGCCTCAAACAATGAATTTCAAAGTGAAGTGGAGTGATAGATTAGAGGTGTGTCTTCCAAACCCCAATGCCAGGCACTAAAACAGTGTGTGTGGGGGCAGGGAGTGCTGGCACCTCACAGAAATGAGAAGCATGTCATGCATATGCTTCTCCATGTGCTGCCTCCCAGACGTGGTGTCACTGGCAGCTCGTGGGTGACATGGGTCTGCCTGTCACTGTAGTCCCAAGTGATATGTTTCCAGTGACAGACGTGTGTGTCAAACTACGAAAGACAGCAGCCTGGAGGAACGTGGGGGCAGCCTCAGCAGATCTGAAATGAGATGTCAGAACCGGTCCCTGCAGGCTGGGCAGGCCATCCTATCTCCCTGTCTCGTGCCTTAGGAGCGAGGCTCCAGCAGGCACCATGGGGGCCAGAGGAAGGGTCAGAGTGCTGGACACCAATGCCCTGGACAACAACTGAGTATCTTATCTGGAGCTTCTGAAGGCTGATGTAGGAATTGGGTGGAGGAAGAGAAGCTGTTTTGCTGTCTTTGTGTCCTGTTGTACCTAGAGAGCACTCAACTCTATAGCATGTTCCCATCTGTTATGAGTAATCTTCAGCAGCTGACATGAATTGAGAAAAGAATATAAGGCATGCTAGGCCCTTCACAGAGTACTATAATTTGATTCCCACAATAATCCTATCGAATAGGTGCTGTAGTTATCTTCTTTATACAGAAGAGATGGTGAAGCTAAGATTGGAGAATTCACCTGCTTGTGTCTACTCAGGGCTATAGTTTAGGTGTGGTTGGTCTCCCAAAAGGCTCCTGTGCTGGAAGTTTGGTTTCTACAGTAGTATTGTTGGGAAATAGCTCTTTAAGAGGAGTTGATGCTTTTCTTTTGGGAGTAAGTTCTCTCTCTTCTGGGATCGAATTGATCACCAGGAGAGTGGATTGTTATAAACTGGACTTGGCTGTCTCGGCTTGTTCTCTTGCCATGTGACCTCTCTCTCCTGTTTTCCTCTTATGTGAAGATGTCTGCCATGGAGCTGTCTTATGATATTGGTGTCATGTTCTTGTACCTTGAGAAATGAGACCTAAATTAACCTCTTTTTTTTTTTTGGCTAGTCTTAGGGCTTGAACCAGGTGGGCACTGTTCCTGAGCTGCTTCTTCTTCTTTTTTTCTTTTTTGCTCCAGGTTAACGGTCTACCACTTGAGCTACAGCGCCACTTCCAGGTTTTTCTGAGTAGTTTTTAGGAGATAAGAGTCTCAAGGATTTTCCTGCCTGGGCTGGCTTAGAACCTCTAACCTCAGCTCTCAGCCTTCTGAGTAGCTAGGATTATAGGCATGAACTACCAAAGCCCAGCTAAATTAACTTTTTTTGAAAGATGTTTTAATCAAGTACTCAGACAGAAACACTCAACTAATAATGCAAGGCCTGGATGGAAAATTGGGAGCAGGCACAAGTAGGTCAAGTAGAGGTCAGGTCACACAAGGATACATGTCAGAGGTAGTTCAGTTCCTCTGCCCATCCAGATAGTGAGAAAGTAGCTAGAGAAACTTCTCCATCGGCTCCCCCAGATTGAAGGTTCACAGTACTAGGTAGCACTATCTGATTTCAAGGAAGGAGTATGTCACCATAGCAACCACGATCTTCCCATAATCTCTATCTCCATAGAATGAAGTTTATCTTCCAAATGATTTCCCAGATAACTGACCACTGATGTTCAACTCTAGAAGAAAAAAAAGGGAAGAAATTTGGTGGCTGAAATATTTCTGCCCCCAGATAAAGTGGGGACTGAATGTTCTCAGGCAGAGGAAATTTAAGGGGTCAGAGAGGTCAGGCCTCTGACTGAGGAGCTAGGGTGCTGGGGTCAACAGGTGCACTACCTGTCAGCATCACTCCACTCTCTAAAACCCCTGGGAAGAGCACCTTGTCATATCTTGTTTTCGGCTTTGTTTCCCTTCCCTCTGTACTGACTCACTCACAGGGCTAGTGCTCAATTTAAGAAGAGAATTGTACTAATTGTGTTTATTCCTGAAGTGTGAAGTCTGAGATAATGGTGCCAATTGAGTGATTATGTACATTTCTCAGCTTGTTCATGCCTCAAAAAAGTTTCTGCATTCTTTAGGACATATTTCTGCTGTATACATTTCACTGAGATACAAAAAGAAACACAAAAATAATCTCACCTAAATTCATCTTGAAGTTCATCTAGCAACCTCTTCCTACCCAGAGACTTACAGAGAAAATCTCACATCCTGCTAGCCACTGTTTTTTGAGCTTCCTAAGCCTTGATCTACAGGGTAACTCTACTCCTTGCTGCCAATTCTCCATCTCCCTTCCTATTCTCCTCCATTCCCTTGAAAATGCTCAGGATAGGGTTTGGGGGCTGCTTAGAGTAGGGAATTTATTTACCTCCAAGAATTGGAGATGTTTCACACTCCAAGACTGTCAGAACCCTGGGATGCAGGGTCACCTGGAGGTAAAGTTAGTAAAGAGGATTCACTGGGGTGAACTAAGCCTTTCATGAAGAAATAGACTTAATCCAAGGAAAAGCACATTGCTGAGAAGGGTATGAAAAAAATTCAGGTCAGGAAAGCCTCTTTCATGAGATCTGGAAGAGCAGGTTACTGAAGGCAGCTGCCTTATGCCTCCCATCTCCAACTGTCTTAACAAGCACTCATGCAGGAAATCCTAAGGAGGGCATCTCAAAGTCAAGAGCAGCTGTTACCAACACATCCATCCAGCTGACTGCTCCTGGGCATGGTTAGTGGAGTAGGGGGGACCTTCCCACAAAAGCAGCAGCAAATCACATTGGTTACGTGATGGTGTTATTTTCTGCTGTTTTTCATTGGAAAAGCCTAACTCCAAACCATGGTATGGTTTAGAAAGTCACAAACTATTCTCAGTCGCACAGAATAAAATGTAGAGGGGTCATGGGTACTGCATTTTAAAACTTCCAAACTACCACCACCTCGCCATCCTTGCTGACCATGATGGTCATGAAAAGATAGTCACTCCTGTCCATCCAAGAAGGAGGCACGAAGCCCCATAACCAACCATGCCAGAGCATGACTTTTGAAGAATCATCCAGGCAACGATGCTAATTGTAGATCTGGATTAGTGTTAGTCAGCTCATTTGTATATGGTCTTCTACTATATAACAGCATCACAGTCAGTGATAGACCACAGCTATGATAGTGGTCTCACGGGATTATAACAGAGCTACAAAGCTGCTCTCTCCTAGTGATGTCATGGCCGTCAGTGCAACAAGTACTCATGTGTCTGTAGTGATACTGGTATAGACACATCTTTTGCACTGCACAGCATATGCAATTATGTGCAGGGTTTATTATTTGTTAATGATGTTCGTGACTCTGTTCTTGGTTTAGGGACTTACCGTTCCTTTGTCATTATTTTAGAATGTGTTCTTCCTACTTATAAAAATAAAAGGTTCACTGTAGAAACATTCACCAAGTGACACTGCCAACAACCTTATCCATCTTGTGTTTACTGCAACTCTTGAGTATATCAAGAGGTTATACCAGTACAGGGCATTGGGTGGCTCATGACTTTAATTCTATCTACTCAGGAGGCTGAGAAATAGAGGATCATGATTTGAAGACAGCCCAGGCAGAAAAGTCTTCAAGACTCCATCTACTTAACCAGCAAAATGCTGGACTGGAGGCATGGCACAAGGGAGGAAATGAGTCAAGTGAGAATGTAAGGACATGAGTTTAAGCCCCAGTACTGGCCCCATCCCCCACAAAAAGACACATGGAAAGCTTGATTCAGAGGGTCTAGGTTGGGTAAATACTCTGTCAGTTGTTTGCACACTGATTGAATTGCCTACTGCTGCATTCCTCAGAATATATCCCAATTAAGTGTTGATGACTATATTCATTTAGCTGAATGAAGAGTCATATTCATAGTTAAAGGATTATTTTACATACATATTTATTTTACATGTGTATGTAAAATAAAACTATATTATATAACATAATTATATATGAATAATATACCATATGTAAATTATAATTTATGAATAATTATATATTTTTAAATTTTGTAGTAGTTTTATTATTTCAATAGAACTCAGAACTGATATTTTTACTAGTCTCTTTCTTATGATGAAACTTGAAAAATCTCTTATTTGGGGGTAGGTGTGGTAGCACACACCTGTAATGCTAGTACTCTGAATGCTGAGACAAGAAGAGTGTGAGTTTCAGGACAGCTTGGGCTACATAATCAGAACCTATGTCAAGGAAACGAATCAAACCCAAAGCAAAACAAATAAATAAGCACCCTCTTCTTTCAGTTCTATGTAAATGAAGGAGGAAAGTTCTTCCAATTTCTTGTCAAAAGAAGACCTCCTCCACATTGCCCAGTTCTCATGGTGCTTAGTGGAACCTCATGACTGGGTTCCCAGTCTGGTGGCCTATTCTTTTCAAAAGAAATGAAATTTGTTTGAGAGAGAGAGAGAGAGAGGAAGAGAGAGAGAGTGTGTGTATAATGTATTCCTCCCACCCCCAGACCAGGATTTGAATTCAGGGCCTTGTGCTCACTTGGCTTGTTTTCTTGGCTAGTACTCTATTTTTTATGGTTTTTTTTTTTTTTTTGCTGGTTGTGGAGCCTGAACTCTGGGCCTGGGCACTGTCCCTCAGCTCTTCAGCTCAAGTCTAGCACTCTACCACTTGAGTCACAGCGCCACTTCCTGCTTTTTCTGCTTATGTGGTGCTGAGGAATCAAACCCAGGCCTCACGCATGCAAGACAAGAGCTCTACCACTGATCCACCTTCCTAGCCCATAGTACTATATTATTTGATCCTTATTTCTACACTGGATTTTTGCAGATTGAATCTTATGAACTTTTCTGCTCAGGGTGGCTTTGAACCCCAATCCTTCAGTAGCTCAATCCTAAGTAGCTCAGATTATAGTCATGACTTTTCAATACCTGTTTGTTCATGTATTTAGGCCAAGGAACGATAAGTTCTTTAATCATAATCTTACTGGAAACTAGCAATGATGGTAAATATTTTTTGTTGTTGTTGTTGGTTGTGGGGCTTGAACTCTGGGCCTGGGCACTGTCCCTCAGCTCTTCAGCTCAAGGCGAGCGCTCTACCACTTGAGCTACAGCGCCACTTCCGGTTTTCTGGTGGTTTATTGGAGATAGGAGTCTCACGGTCTTTCCTGCCCGGGCTGGCTTTGAACCGCGATCCTCCGATCTCAGCCTCCTGAGTAGCTAGGATTACAGGCGTGAGCCACCAGCGCCTGGCTGATGGTAAATATTTTTATTCCACTATCTTCAATATTAGAAGAATCTATGAAATATATAGAATATATTTGTTATATAAATGAGACAAATGTATATAAAGCTTCCATGTAAGTTCAGTGACTCTCATAAGTAATAGCAAAGAACAAGTTAGGTCCTGGAGTTTAACAATTAATTCACTTATTCATTCTCTGAGCTGGGATTGGTGGTTGGCTCCCCCCAGGGACCTCACAATCCTAGAATTACCACTCCCAAATAACATCTCACCCTAAAGATTCTCCTTCCCAAACTGAGCTGAAGAATTTGTCCTTATCTCCAAATTGTTCTTAGCATTCCAAAAGAATTACCAAAAAGAATCACCAAAATCTTTTTTCAAGCTGGTAATAATATTAAAATTTCCCCCAAAAAAGGTGCATCAGCCATCTGATAGACCAAAAATGGGAGACAGGACACTTCTGTGTGACATTCAGGACACAATTGTCTCACATTGCCACTTCTCATGGTGATTAGTGGAGCCTCATGATTATGTCCCTAGTCTCCAGTGGCCATGAATCCATACGCTCTAACTGCTTCATTTGGTCCCCTCCCCAGAACGTCTTGTGGGATCATATGATACTTCATTTTTATTAATGAAATCTTGATACTCATTAATGTCATCTACTAGAAGAAATAGACAGAAAATATAGGTGAGGTCTTGTTCTTAAAAGAGCATAATGGAGCCAGCCATTAAGATGGAAAACCAGTGACTCTTCAGAGTCATTAATGTGCCACCAGCAGCTAGCTAGAGAGAACCACAAAAGGTAGAGCTATAAGATGTCTTACCTTTCCAAGCAGGAAATTGAAGCTAGGAGAAGAAGACACCTACCCTGTATCTCACATGGAGTTGGAGGCTAAGGGAGACCTTGATGGTCACAGCCTTTCCAGATGGCTGCATGTCTGCTGACCTGTCCCAGCTCAAAGACTTTGAGAAGAGATGGTTCTCCAGTCATTATCCATTGCTTATTAACCATCATGGACTACCAACCCACCTCATTAGCAATGTCCCTTTAAAAAGGCTACATGCCTTTATCACTACTTGGGTGATAAATATTTGAGGATCAGAGTTTGAGTCCAGCCTGGCCAAAAAATTTTCACATGACTCCATCTTGACCTATGACTAGGCACAGTGGTATGTGTCTATTATCCCAGTTACCAAGGAAGGACAAACATGAGGATCACAGTCCAAGCTGGTTTGGGCATAAAGTATAAGACTCTATTTTGAAAATAACCAATGGCTCAAAGACAGCCCAGGCAGGGAAGTCTGGGACACTCTTATTTCCAGTCCAACACACACACACACACACACCCACATACACACACACACACACACATATATACACACACAGCTGGAGATGGAGGAGTGACTCAAGTGATAGAGGGCTAGCCTTGAGCAAAAAAGGGACAGCAACCAGACCTTGAGTTTAAGCCTCAGGACTGGCATGCACACAGCATAAAAAGGGAATGGTGGACTGGCTCAAATGTTATAGCACCTTTCTAGCAAGCATGAGTCTGAGTCTGAGTTTAATCCCTAGTATATATACACTAAATATATGTAACATATTATATTATATAATATATTTATATTTATATATTTTAGTTAGTTTTAGTTTCTGTGGGCAAATCTCCAGGTAGCTGCTCTGACAGCGATGACACAGAAACCCTTGGAGAGTGCATTCCCTGCCCTCTAGATTTCCCCAGGTGTTCTGGAACTCTGAGCTCAGAAGTCTCAACATTGGAACTTTTAACAATTCGCAAAACTAAGTTCATTAACCAATATTATTTTCTGAGTTTTCAGTTTAAAAATGGTGAAATTCTGGAGCTTCAATACTTCAGTAGATGGAAAACATGAGGGACTAAAGGACTGTTTTAAACAAGATGATGTAACTAGAACTATTTCAAGAGGTCGTTTGATCTAGCCATTGGGACCACAGGTTGGATTCTCGTCCCTGTAGGTACTGTTCAGAAACAAGCAGGATGGAAAATCAGGAGCAACCTGAAAGTAGGCAGATCCTGAGGCCCAATTCAATAGGATATGGCCCCAGTTCAGAGGTGGGGAGCTGGGAGGTGAGGGAGGCTTTTAGAGCCTGAAGCAGGAAGTGGATAAGAGCCCTAGGCATGCCAAGGCTTTCTTTTCTTTTCTCTTTCTTCCTTCCTTTATTCTTGTGGGGGTGGGTACTGAGACTGAGGCTTGAACTCAGAACCTTGTGCTCTCCCTTAGCTTTTTTTTGGTCATTCTATCTCTTGAGCCACAGCTCCATTTCTGTGGGTTAATTGGAGAGAAGAGTTTCACAGAACTTCCTGCTTGGGCTATTGAGCTGCGATCCTTAGATCTCAGCCTTCTGAGTTGCTAGGATTACAGTTGTGAGCCACTAGTGCCCTGCTGTACTTTAGTTTTCTTGATGGTAATGTGAGAATTTTCTGAGTTGCATACCTGACCTGCAGCAAAAAAAAAACATAACAAATATGAGTTAATATTATGTTTTGGAGATAACAGCAAAGACATATACCAAACCTCTAACAAGTCCAGTGGGCTGGGCAGAAACAAGTTCAGTGTCCTGGGTCAGCATCAGAAGAAGGTGGTTGTCCCTGCCTAACATTGGGCTTTCTCACCTCACCCCAAGACCTCCATAGTCTCCTGACTATTCTCATTCCAATCCTTCATCCCAAACATTGCTAAGTGATATTTCCTGTAACACAGAGCAGACCTAGCTATGCGCCAATGGCCACAAACCATCCATTATTGGCAGATGATACCATCTCTCCCTGCACATACCCTATAATACCCAGGAGTGTCCTGGCACACTTTATTATTACTTTGTAGTTCCACAGACAGTGAGATCCCTGCTTGGGTACAGAGAAGCTGCACTTCCAAAAGCATTTACCTTACACTAGTTCTTTCTTGTCTTCCACCATACAGGAAAATCACCTGTATGGGAATTCATAAAATGCCCCAATTCTAGGCCACACACCAAAATATCAGTATGTTTAAATAATTACGACTACTTCATTCACTTTGGTCCATTAAAAAATGGGACTTTTAACACCTGCTTGAAGTTCAAGTTCTAGTGTCAAGTCCCTGCTCATTGTGGTTGACTTGGGGAGAAACTCTGCCTGACTAAATTAAGAAAGAGGCTGTCTGGGAAGTGAAACTCACGATCAATTCAGGAAGTGGGAGATGAGCCCAGTCTCCTACTGTAGCCTGAAGCCCATCGTGTTTCAAAAATCTTCGTGAATGTCAATGAGCACACACCCTGGTGGCTTGGGCAGGTCTTGGGGAGCAGCCTGGCATCTGGCCAGTTCAGCACAGAAGGGCCAGCTCAGGGAGGGAGGAAGTGACTCAGGGCTGCCCTCTCCCCAACAACAGGACAGGGCTGTAACCTTTTCTGAAAGGACAGGTAAAAATAGCAGCAGCACTTTAGAAAGAACACAGAATATTTAGCTTCTGAACCATATGATTATATAACAGAGTAAGTGATCCAGGGAAGGGCCAGGAACTATTATTTATCATCTTTGTATTCTTGAACCAAGTGTTGTATGTAGGTCTCTTCAGTTCCTCCTCCCAAGTACCCTGGGAGGCTGGTATTACCATCTCCTTTGTGTAATCGAGGAGTCTGTAGCCAGTGTGGGAAGATGTTGTGCTTAAATCATCATATTGCCAGCAAAGGGCAAACTCAGGACCAATCCTGTTGTCTGTGGATCTGACCACTAATGCTCTGGCCCAGGTCTCTGGCTCAATGTCAGCAATGACTAAGGTGGAAGACCATAAACTTCTCCAGGAAACAGGACTTCCAGATTCTATTCTCGAATTCTGCAGGGCTGCAAGTAAAAGCAGGGAAGGCCCTGATGCAGGTAGGCTTGAGTTCAGGCATGTATGTCGCTTTCTTGATGACAGCAAAGTCTATGAAACAGTAGGATGACATATATCACCTGCAGTTTGTGAAGATAGATTTGTCATTACCACCTGTGTGGATCTGTGAAGGGCCAAGAAGAACCAGAAAATGAGCTAGAAGGATCTACTAGCTGTAGATTATAATTTCTAAATACCTATTACCACCAAAAAGTAGTCCGGTCTGTTTAGGAAAAGAGCCATTTCCAGGCCCAAGGTATAATTGTACAAACTGGGAAGGAATGAAAGAAGGAAAGAAGTAAGGAAGGAAAGATGGAAGGAAGGAAGGAAGGAAAAAGAAGGAAGGAAGGAAGGAAGGAAGGAAAGAAGGAAACAAGGAAGGAAGGAAGCAAGGAAGGAAGGAAGGAAGAAAGGAAGGAAGGAAGGGAGAAGGAGAGAGAAGAAAAAAAGGAAAGAGCATACTATGCAATTTTGTTTTAAAGAAGTATGTATCAACTTGAAAAGGTGTTCACATACCAAAGACAAGGCAACTTGAGGAAAAAGCAATGATGAAAAAATAGTTTGGAACATATCGAGTATATAAATCTCCATGCTCCTTGCATGGATAAATATCAATGTTCCCTGCCTCCTGTAACACAAAACCACAAAGTCCTACACAACTCATTAGCCCACAGCCCTTGAAAGTTGCCAGGGCACTAATTCATTATTCTGATGATGAATAGATAAAGAGAAAAAATTCTATCCTGCTTTATCTATACTAACATTTTTAGGAAAAGCAAATTACTGACCAGAAAAGATTATTTATGAAAAAAAACTCATAAGCAATAACTAAAGAAGGAGTGATGTGAAAATTAGAAAAATAACCAGTTTGGAGCTCTTATTGTAATAATAAAATTAGATGATGACAAAAAAATTAGATGATGACCATCAATGGCTACTATAATTATAGATTGAAAGTTGATGAGGACATTGGCAAAAAATAAATAAGTCTCTCTGAAACCACCGATCAACATATTATGTGTGGGACTGACACACTAAGTATATTCCCATACCATGCAACGTACAAGGCAGAGTCATCAAGATAGACTCTGAATATAACTAAGCCACCAGATCTTACTCTAATATACAGGAAGTATAGTGTGTTTGAACATGTTAAATGATAGTGATCTTTCTCCCCAAATTGGACTTGAGGGTTGAGGTAGTTAGCCCCTCCTCTGACAATCCTGCACAGATCTGGAACCTGCCCAATACCATTCAGTCAAGAATTGGCTAAATTTCGTTAGAGTTCATTGTAACTCAATGTGGAAAAGATGATCTAGATGCATTCGAGACAGATAGGAGCTTTTAGAGGATGAGAGAGTCCAGGAAGTTCTAGTGTTTAAAAATTATAGATGCCAATATTGTATAGCCATACTTATGGATACCTCAAATGAGTAACACTTAATGGTGTTTTACTTCCATTCACACATGACTGTAATGACTGCAGACAATGACCACATATATGAATTGTATAATCCTACAGCTCTACCCCACACTGAATTGTAGATTGTTAGTATTCCCAGCTGGAGAAACAATAAAGCTAATCCCCTTCCCCAACTCCATTTCTCATCTCCCCTACCTACCCCAGAGAGTGGCTGTAGAGATAACAAAGGCAGAAGTAATGGCTTTTTTTGCAGCAACAATTACTCCTACCTCTCTTCACCTGTGCATACTGCCTTCCTACCCATGATCTTGGATGCTCTGTTTGATCTCATTCTCCCATAATTTTATACTAAATTACATCCTCTATGACAAACCCAGAAAGATTCTTCTAGAAGTTCTCATGCTACTTTATTAATTTTTCCTTTTCTAGTCATCATTAATATAAAAATAAAACATGGTACTATTTCTCACATGAAAATAAATTTTCCTTAATAAAGCATAAAGAAAGCCAACCACCACTGATAAATACCTGTAACCCTAGCTACTTAGGTTGTGATTCAAATGGTTGTGATTCAAAGCCAGCCAAGAGAAAAGACAGAGACTCCATCTGCAACTAACCAGCAACCATATTGGATAAGCATCTCAAGTGGCTGAGCATCGGCTATGAGCGAAATAGCTGAGTGAGAATGTGAGGCCTAAGTTCAAGTCTGGTTTCAATGTGTACATCTGCATGTGTGCATGTAAACACACACACGTGCATGTGCATATGAGCATGCGCGCGTGCCCGCGCGCGCTCACACACACATACACACACACACACCGCACCAGAATAGTACAGTGATAACAAAACCAAGAAAAGCAAAAGTTGGTCTTTTAAAATATTAATAAAATTGACAAACCTTTAGCTAGATGGGCTAAAAAAAGATAAAGAAGACCAAAGTTATTAAAATCAATAATGAATGAGGATGGCTGAATACCAACAGCTCACACCTGCAATCCTAGGTACTCAGAAAGCTGAGGCCTACAGGATCATAGTTTGAAGCTAGCATGGCAAAAAAAAAAAAAGCCCAATAAACTGCATCTCTAATTAATTAGCAAAAAGTCAGGCTAGAATCATTGGCTCATGTGGTAAAACACTAGCTATGAGCTGGGCACTGGTGGCTCACACCTGTAATCCTAGCTACTCAGAAGGCTGAGATCTGAGGATGGCAGTTCAAAGCCAGCCTGGGCAGGGAAGTCCGTGAAACTCTTATCTCCAATAAACCATTAGAAAACCAGAAGTGACGCTGTGGCTCAGGTGGCAGAGCGCTTGCCTTGAGCTGAACAGCGCAGGGACAGTGCCCAAGCCCTGAGTTCAAGCCCCACGATCAACCAAAAAAAAAAAAAAAAACACTAGCTATGAGAAAGAAAGCCAAGAATCAGTGTGATGCTGGAGGTAGTGAAGTAAGAAAAAGAGAGAAAGAGAGAGAGAGAGAGGAGAAAGAAAAAGAGAAAGAAAGAAAGGAAGGAAAGAAGGATGCAGGGAGAAAGGGAAGGAAGGAAATAGAAGACTGAAACTGGATTCTAACCCCCCAATCTCTCACCTTGTACTACTGTCAGGGTGAAGTGGATCAAAGATATCAGTGTAAGACCTGAAACAAGTGTATGAGAAACTCTAGGCATAATTACCATATACACTAACTTCCTGAGTAGAATTCCAGGGGCTCAGCAAATAGGAGAAAGAATTGACAAATGGGATTGCATCAAGCTAAAAGGCTTCTGCATGAGAAGAATCCAATGTATATCCTACAAAATTAAGAAGAGTAAGGGAAGGGGTGGATAAGGGAGGGGTGGAGGAGAATGTTGAAAGGGGTGACATTGATCAAGATATATTGTATTCGTAAACTGCTTTGATAAGTGGCAATTCTTTTGTATAACTACTTAAAGACAATAATAACTACTTAAAGAAAATAATAAAAAATTAAAAAGCTTCTGTGCATCAAAAGACATAGTTACTATGCTGAAAAGGTAGTCTACAGAATGGAAATCTTTGCCAGCTATACATTTGTCAAGGTCCTGATAGTGAAAATATACAACAAGCTCCAAAATTTAAACTCCCAAGGAATCAGTAACATGTTAATAAATGGAATAAAAAGCTAAATAGGCACTTCTCAAAAGAAGCAAAAATGGTTAATAAACACACAGAGAAATGCCCAAATCCTTGGCCACAAAGGAAATGTAAATAAATAAAACACTGAAATTCCATCTTGTTCCAGTCAGACTGGCTATCACCAAGAATACAAATAATAACAAATTCCGATGAGGATGGTATGGGGAGAGAAGGAAATATACACTTTTGGTAGGAATTTAAACTAGTGCAATCACTATGGAAGTGAGCATGGAGATTCCTCAAAAAACTAAAAATTACTGTAGGATACCATTCTTGGGGATTTATTCAAACAATTACAACTGAGGATACAATAAAGTTATCTGCACACCCATGTTCATTGCTGCACTGTTGATCTTAAGCAAGTAATGAAACAGACCTACAACTGATAAATGGATTAAAAATTGATAGATAAATAGATATATATACGGATATAGACAGATCAGGAAGAATAATATATCATTTGCAGGAAAATGGATGGACTTAGACTTGGAAAAATATGTTAAAGGAAGCAAGTCAGGCTCAGAAAGATGAAAGATCAATGTTGTCTCTTATATGTGGAAGTTAGATCTAGAATATAAACATGAAAACTATATACATGACAAAACTGACTAAAATATGATATATGCAAGGGGATTACCATACTGTAATCTCTCTGAATAATTAACAGTTTAACAAAATGAATAGCAGGAAGCTGAAACATGATTTTTTTTCTGACAGTGTAGGGGTTAAAGGGATGGCAGGGGAGAATGAACATAAAGAGGAATTGTGAGAGAATACAGTCATAATATGCAATATATGCACATGAAAGTAGAACTAGGAAACTTGAGGAGCCCAGATGATATTTGGATAGTTGGGAGGAAGAGGAAAATGATGAAAGGGGTGACATTGATCCGATTCATTGTACACATACATTGACAGGCCCAACTGAAACTCCTTTGTACAGTTGCTTAGAGATGAGTGAGAGTACTGAAAGGCTGACATTGATCAAGATTTATTGTAGTCCTAAACCGCGTTGTTAAATGGCAACTCCTTTGTACAACTACTTAAAGATAATAAAAAAATTGAAGAAAAGATATTTTTTAAGTTATAAACTATGTAAGCAAGCCAGGTGTTGGGTGGTTCATGCCTATAATTTACCTAGCTACTGAGGAGGCTGAGATGTGAAGATCATGGTTCAAAGCCAGGCCAGGCAGGAAAGTTTGTGAGATTCTCATCTCTAATAAACTACTCAGAAAAAGCTGGAAGAGACACTGTGGCTCAAATGGTAGAGTGCTGGCCTTGAGTACAAAGAGCCTCTTAGTTCAATTCCCAGGACCAGCAAAGCAAAAAACAACAAACAAACAACAACAACAATAAAACCAAGTAAGCAGAACATTATCAGCAATTTATATAAATAAAAAGTATTATAAGAGAGTACCATAAGCAATGGCACAATAATCCATTTGATAAAGTAGACAAAATAAATAAATGCCCAGAAATCTGATACCTACCAAGATTAAATGATAGAGAAATAGAAAGTAACTAGTAAGAAGATCAGATTAATGGGAAGGGGGAGAGGAAGCGCCCTTAAGTAGATGGCTTTATCAGTAAATTCCACCAAACATTTAAAGAATGAACACTACTACATCTTTTTAACTTTTTTCAACAAAATGGAAGAGTAACAAACACTCTTTCCCTCATTCTGTGCAGCCAGTGTGTTACCCAGGTGCCACAGCCAGACATTGAATGAAAAGGGAACTACAGACCAATATCTCTTGTAAACACAGATGCAACAATCCTCAAAAACACTAGAAAACCAAAGTTAGCAGCATATGAAAAGGTTTATACATCTTGGCCGAGTGGAATTTATTCTTGGAATGCAAAGTTGCTACACCATGAGGAAATTGACTGATGTTATGTGTTACATTAGGAGACTAAAGGAAAAAGCTCACATGCCATCTGAATTAAAATAGGAAATGTATATAACAAAATTCACTGTTCTTTAAGATTAAAAAATAATCTCATTGATGTAGAAATAGAAGAGAACTACCGAAATAGGAGAGAAGCCACACATGAAAACTCACAGACTACTTAAAGTTGAAAGACTGTAAGCTTTTCTTTAAGGTCATGAATATGGCTAAGGGTCTGTTTTTGCTGCTGATGTTCAACATAGTACTAAGAGTCATATAGTACAGAGTCCTAGGGAGGTAAGAAAAAGAAACAAACAACACTCAATGAAAAAGGAAAACATAGCTGGGTGCCCATAGCTCATGCCTGTAATCCCAGCTACTCAGGAGGCTGAGATTTGAGGATCTCGGTTCAAAGCCAGACCAGGCAGAAAAGTCTGTGAGACTGTTATCTCCAATAAACCACTAGAAAACCAGAAGTGGTGCTGTGGCTCAAGCGGTAGAGCACTAGACTTGAGCTGAAGAGCTAAGGTACAGTGTCCAGGCCCAGAGTTCAAGCCCCATGACTGACAAAAAAAAAGATCATGGAGCACATAATAGAAACATTATAAGTATTCATAGTCTAACCTGATTAATCTTTAAAGTATTATCATATAGAGTAATATATAGCACCGACTGTGTGTTTGGCATTGTGGGGATATAGTAAAAGAGATACACCTGACTCTACTTCTGCCTCTATTTTCAGTAAGTACCTCCACATTCCCAATAAAATAAAAATCCTGACTCACTCCAGTCTGACTTCTTCCCCATTGTGAACAGGATCTACTCCTGTCCAGGTCATCAAAGGCCTTCAAGTTACTAAACCTAATGAGCATTTTTCAACATCCTCCTTCTAGTTAGGATGAACATGTCCTAATTAGACGTCCTGGTAGTACTGGCTGAATCCTCAGTCTTGTGCAGAAGGCCTGGCCCTCTCTCAGATTCATCACTGAGGTCCATTATCATGGTGATAGCACTGGCCCTTGGTGTCTAAGTCACCACTGTCTTTCCCAGCTTCCTCTTCTCCAGCTGCTGCTTCTCAACTTCTCCTGCCAGAGCACATGCTAGGCCATTTCTGCCTTCAAATTGTGGTTGTCCTCAAGAGTCAAGGAGAAGTTCTTTTTTTTTTTTTTCAGTTGATTTCATCAGCACTCATGGCTTTAAGCAACATCCTTTGCTTATGATCATCGCTCTTAGATTTTTCTCTGTGCTTTGGATTCCTATCCAGTTGTCCAGTCAACATGTCCCCTGAGCTGTCTCAAGGTCAAATGTGACTGCAGCCAAATATGATCTCACATCTTCTCTTTCACATCTGGCTTTCCACTGTGAGTGATCCACCATCCAGTCAATGCTCTGAAACCAGGGAGAGAATCTTTTTTTTTTTTGGTCGTCGTGGGCCTTAAACTCTGGGTCTGGGCACTGACCCTGAGCTCTCAGCTCAAGGCAAGCACTCTACCAATTGAGCCACAGTGCCACTTCTGGTGTTCTTGTGGTCAATTGGAGACAAGAGTCTCATGGCTGTTGAACCATGATCCTCATATCTCAGCTTCCTGAGTAGCTAGGATTACAGGCATCTAGTATTACAGGCATGAGCCACCAGCACCTGGCTGGGAGAGAATCTTTTTTCTTTTTTTTTTGTCGGTCGTGGGGCTTGAACTCTGGGCTTGGGCGCTGTCTCTGTGCTCTTCAGCTCAGGGTGAGCGCTCTACTGCTTGAGCCACAGCACCACTTCCTGGGAGAGAATCTTGACACACAATTCTCCCTCATATCCACTCCCACCTCAACCAGCCTCTGTTTCTCACTGGATCAATTGTGGCCTCGTGAGGACAAGATCCACACATACTTTGATAGTCATTGAATCTATACTATTAACATGGTCTACAACACAAAAGTAAAGAGAGAAAATGGAATAAAAAAAAGGCAGGAGAAGGGCTGGGAAGGTGGCTCAGTGGTAGAGCGCTTGCCTTGCATGCATGAGGTCCTGGGCTCAATTCTTCAGCACCACATAAGCAGAAAAAGCCGGAAGTGGGGCTGTGGCTCAAGTGGTAGTGCGCTAGCCTTGAATTGAAGAGCTGAGGGACAGTGCCCAGGCCCAGAGTTCAGGCCCCACGACCGACAAAAACTTTAAAAAAACAAACGGCAGGAGGGATCTGAGTGTGGTGGTGCCCACTTGTAATCCTGGGATGCTGAGGCAGGAAGATTACCAGTTCAAAGCCAGCCTAGGCTACATATCAAGACTCTGTCTTTAGAGAGGGGGAAAAAAAGGCAGGTGAAAACAAACTCAATTATTGCAGTGAGTCCTCTGGGGCCTGAGAATGTGTCTTTACACAAATGCTCATGACCTTGACTATCAACCTAAATTTGAATTGCAACAGTGCACAATGAACAGTAGCTGTGCCACATTATCTGCACACACGGCCTGGGCAAAATGTAGTCATTAATTTGCTTTAAAAAATGGAAACATCAACTTTAGAAATTAGATTTGTCTTGATAATGTCTAACAAATGTGCTAATCAAATTGTTTACAAATGCACCCATGAACTGCTGAATTTAAATAATTTACTATTGCATAGTTTGGGCAACACATTGAGGCATAAAGGAAAAGATCAACAGTCAAGACAAACAGAATTAAGGTGTGTGGAATGTGTGTTCTTCCTTTCATCCCACAAAAGGAAAGAGTTGCAAGCTGTAGCTGGGAGAGTGGTAAGGAGTTCTTGGTGACACAGCTCAGAGATTCAAACCCAATGGAATTCTATTGTCACAGCTTTCTTTGAACACTTTAGCCTCCTTGGGACAGTTTGGGTGTGGGCAGAAACTTGTTACAGAGGAAAACTCCTACCCAACCCTGATACAAGAACCCTTTAGCAGAGCTGTCCTCATTTGAGTGAGTCAGGGCAGCACCAGGTCCTCCATCAAGTCTTTGACTCTTGACCTTTACAAAGAGCTAACAGTGTCCACTGGCCTACAATTACTTTTCTGCAGTTTTAAATTATTCCTTTTACTGTAAAACTTTCATAGGTGTATAAGATATTCCAAGTTTCAAATATTTGATTTTATCTGGGTCAAGTTGGTAGGGAATAGCTGACCAAATTGTATTTGTTTTTTGTTTCTTGTTTTGGTCCATTGTGGGGCTTGAATGCAGGGCCTGGGAGCTGTCCCTGAGCTCTTTTGCCTCAGAGTAGCACTCTACCACCTTGAGCCATAGCTCCACTTCTGGTTTTCTGCTGGTTAACTGGAGACAAGAGTTTCATGGACTTTCCTGATTGGGCTGGCTTCTAATCATGATCCTCAGATTTTAGCCTCCTGAGTAACTAGGATTACAGGGGTGAGTTACTGGCACCCAACTTTCTGCTAGGTCTTTTAAGATGGGTTAGATAATAACTTGTATCTACTGTTTTAGGGGGGAAAGTCTTCAAAAGAGAAGAGTTTTCTTACTCATTACCTTTTCATTTCCCTAGTCTTTCAATTTTTTCAATAGTTCTTGAGTCCTGATTTTGTTAAATAAGGAAGTTAACTTTGTTTTGTTTTGTTTTTCCAGTACTGGGGCTTTAACTCAGTACCTTGAACTTGCTTGGCTGGTGTTCTACCACTGGAACCTTACCACCAACTTCGCTTTTTGTTGGTTATTTTGGAGATTGCTCACAGACTTTGCGGCCCAGGCTAGCCTTGAACTTGATACTCCGAATTTCAAGCATCCTTAGTTTCTAGTATTATAGGCATGACTCACTCTGACCCACTCTAGATTGTGTTTGTGTGTGCATGTGTGTGTGCATACATGCACATGCATGTGCTGGTTCTGTGGCTTGAACTCGGGGCCTGGGCACTGTACCTGAGCTTCATTACTCACAGATAGCACTCTACCATTTGAGCCACAGCTCCACTTCCAGCTTCTGGGTGGTGAATTAGGGTCTGATGGACTTTCCTGTCCAGGCTGGCTTTGAACCATGCTCCTCAGAGCTTAGCCTCCTGAGTACCTAGATATACAGGCTTGAGCTAACAGTGCCCTGCTTGTTGTTTGTTTTTTTTTTAACAGAAATATCTGAGAAATATCTTTGCTTCTCTGAAGTACCCACTCAGATAAATCTTTGCCTTTCTCTCACTGGACTCTCACACAGTTGATACAAGTTGGCCACTTAAATAAACCAAAATAATGGATTTTAAAAGGGCTTTCTTAAGAAATACATTGATACTGATCCCTTTGTGATTCGGTAGGAGCTTAGATATTTGAAGACCTGACATTAAAAGAAAAAAAAAGAAAAATGATATATGATGCATTTATCAATTTAGTTAATTAGCAGATCTTGAATTTTAGCATTCTATTTTTGGTTATGTGCTAAATTTACTCATGATTTGTCCTTTGCATTTCATTTAAGAAAAACTCAATGAAGCCTTTCTATTTTAAGTATAATTTCGAGTGAAAAAGAGACTAAAAAATAACACATGCGATATGATTCTATATATTCTACAGTTTAATTTTTCTACAGTGCATACCAAATTTAAAACATAAAACAGATATATGTATGCTTGTGTAATATGCACATGCGAAAGATACTGGATCATGATGACATACTGAACACAATCTGTCACCTTCCCTCTAATTCTGAATCTATTAACCTAAAAAAAGTTATATTTTAAAAGGAATAAATTTACAACCTCCAAGGAAGGAAAAACACGAAATGAAACCATCATTGAAAGACTAGAAATCTTGAGATATTCCTAGAAAGAAGACAGAAAATGAATGAGAAAAGACTGGTAATTGGCATGAACATAAAACTCCAGCTCCAAACAGAAGAGCCAATCCAGAGACGTTCCCAGCTCGGAGAGAACAAATGGTAGGAAAAGGAGGGGCCACAGGGCAATCCTTGTGGTAGTTCATAGAGAGCGTGTTATGGGAACAGTCTGAATAGTCCAGCAGTCCACACTGTCAGCTCTGCTCATTTATTCAGCCAACTCCCCTGTTTGATTCTGATTAGAATCTGAGAAGCACACTCTGAAAGAAGTAATCTTCCTTTCCTGGAAAGACATCCTGAGTTTGATGCCTAGAGAACAGAAAAGCTGAGCTTGAGATAACCCCAGACCTCCACAACAGTGAGGGAGGAATAGCTGGAAAGATGACTCTGCCAGAAAGAGAATACATCCAAGGGGCTTCCCCACCAACAGCTTGAAACTATTGCCACATGGTCTCTTAGCCTTAGTCTTATGGTAGAAAGAGGCCAATTTATTTCTCTTTTCAATGTAAGAAATGGTAGGGTTTCCTCTTCTTCCTTTTGTTTTCTTCCTTTAAAATATTTCGATAGAATCTGGCCACTTGGTAGTTTATGCCTGTAATCCCAGCTATTGAGGAGGCTGAGATCTTAGAATCTGTTTGAAGCTAGCCCAGGCAGGAAAGTCCATGAGACTCTTGTCTCCAATTAGTCACCAAAAAGCTGAAGTGGAGCTGTAGCTCAAATGGTAGAATGCTAACTATGAGCAAAAATGCTCAGGACCATTCCCAGGCCCTGAGTTCAAGCCCCAGGACTGGCGCACACACACACACACACACACACACACACACACACACACAGAGCAATATAATTTAGTTTAAGCCAATTAAAAGAAAACCAACATGAAATTAATAACAACATATTTGAAATGATACATATGTTCATATAATTCTGGGGATAGTTCTGATTAAGACTTTAATAGAACTTTGTATGTTTTTCCTCTTTTTTTTTTTTAAGGTCCAAGAACAGGACTCAAACTGGGTACCTACTGCTTTTGCTCGTTGGCTAGTGCTCTACCAACCACGCCTAGCTCCAACCTAGTTTGTGTGTTTTTAAACAATTTAAGTTACTATGTAATTTTTGGTAATAATAACCAGATCTGAGTAGGTATAATGGTACACACTATATATGAAGTAGGAGGATTATACATTCAAGGTCAGCCTAGGCTACAAAGCAAGTTCAAATATAAGCCTGGGTTATAATGCCAGACCTTGCCTCAAAATGAAAAATTATATCCAAGAAAGAAAAGTGGATCTAGAGAAATGGAAACAATACAGTATAAAAGAATCAAATTATTAGCTGAAGAGCTGAGGGACAGTGCCCAAGCCCAGAGTTCAAGCCCCATGACTGACAAAAGAAAAAAGAAAAAGAAAAAAAAAGAAAAAAGAATCAAATTATTTTCTATATAAGTTTACAATGAGAGCAAATTCATCTTTCATTTCAAAAATAATTTTAGCTTTGAATTAGCATACATTTATAATAAAGTGATGCTGCTGTTTGTTTTTATTTTTTATTTTTGGGTGTCCATGGTGGGCAAAGCCCATTCACCTTACAACCCTTCTGGCTTCACAGCCAGCTGAGATCATTAGCCCTGCAGCCCCGTAGAAGACAATATCTGCTAGTTTTGCAGCTTTACTGCTGGCTACTGCCACTGCTGCCTTCTTGGGTTCTTGTCTCAGGAAATCAATGAGTGAAGTCCACAGATGATGAAGAATAAATGTGAAAAACATTATTTAGAAGAGAAGCATCTCAGGCTAAGGGCAACTGTTGCTCTCTCCCAAATGACTAAGTCTAGGGATTTTTATATCCTGGACTATGCTCTGATTCCCACTTTTATTATAATTAGATATTTGGAAGGTGAAGTTTTTCAAGGTGAGGTGGGAAGTGGTGGAGGGAATGGGGGGGGGGTCCTGGAACTTGAACTGAGGGCCAGGCATTGTCCTTGAGCTCTTTTGCTCAAGGCTAGTGCTCTACCACTTAAGCCATTGCTCCACACTTTTTGGTGGTTACTTGGAGATAAGAGTCCCACAGACTTTCCTGCCTGGGCTGACATTAAACCTCCATCCTCAGATCTTAGCCTCCTGAAAAGCTAGAATTATAGGCATGAACCACTGTTGCCCAGAGGAAGGTGACATTTTATTAGTCAACTCTGTGACATTCTAATTAGTTGCTAATTTCTAATCAAGTCCTTTCTGCCCCCTTCAAGGGCCATGGAAAGACTATCAGAATTCCAGAAACTAGAAGAAACTAGTGAGGGGCAGAGCCAGGATGTTTTGTTTCCTATTTGAATTTCTTTGAAACAATAGTGTCTCTTTTCTTTTTTTAAGGTCTAAGAACAGGACTCTTTTGCAGTCTAGTATCAGCTTGCCAGACCAAGATGCTGCTTAGAGGTCCTGGGTCCTAACCAATCTATCCTCCCATAAGGAAGTAGCTAGGTTTCCTTCCTTCCTTCCTTCCTTCCTTCCTTCCTTCCTTCCTTCCTTCCTTCCTTCCTTCCTTCCTTCCTT
>NW_012267248.1:5860190-5866451 GCF_000151885.1 Dipodomys ordii
ATGTGAAGGGTAAACAAAGGAGGAGGATGCAATGCTTGGTAAGAAATGTACCCATTATCCTGCCCATGCAATTGTAACCCCTCTGTACAGTATGTTCACAAATAAAATAAAATTAAATTTAAAAAAAAAGAAACTGGAGTGCAGTCTTGTGGCCTGACTGTGGAAGGTCATCTCTTTCTCTAATAAACTTTTGTTTTGTTTTGTTTTGTTTGCTGGTCTTGGGTCTTGAACTCTGGGCTGGGTGCTGGCCTTGAGCTCCTTTTTGCTCAAGGATAGCATTCTGTCACTTGAGTCACAGTGCCACTTTGGCTCTTTATTCTTTTAGTGATTTATTGGAGATAAGAGTCTCACAGACTTTCCTGCCCAGGCTGGCTTTGAACTACAATCCTCAGATCTCAGCCTCTTGAGTAGCTAGGATTATGGGCATGAGCCACTTCACCTAGCTTTTTTTCTTACTGTTTTTTTTGGGGGGGGGGCTGGTTCTGGGGTTTGAGCTCTGGGTCTGGGCACTGTTCTTAAGCTCCTTTTGCTCAAGTCTAGCACTCTACCACTCGAGCCACTGCACCATTTCTGGCCTTTTTCTGTGATAATTGGAGATAAAAGTCTCAAGGACTTTCCTGCCCAGGCTAACTTCAAACTTTGACCCTCAGATCTCAGCCTCCTGAGTAGAGAGGATTACAGGTGTGAGCCACTGGCTCTCGGCTTGAAATAAACTTTCTTATCACTTCCACTTTTTTGACTTTTGCTTGAATCCTTCTAATGCTGGAAATAAGAACTGATGCTTAATAGCTGCACTAAATTTCTAGTAACACTCTTTCTCTGTGGTTTGTGGTATGAATATGGGAGCTCTTGGATGAAGTTTTTAAATGTATGCCAGTATTGAGGCTAGAACTCAGGACCATATGCTCTTGATGGACTTGGCTCTTTATGCCTAGTGGTCTACCACTTGAACCACAGCTCCCGCTTGGCTTTTTGTTGGTGAATTGGAGATGGACTCTCCAATTTTCTGCCCAAACTGGCTTGGAACCTTGATTCAATCACCTTGCCCTCCAGAGTAGTTAGGAGCTTTAGATAATGATCCTCCTATCTATATCTATATGTTAGTTGAAATGGGTCTCACTAACTTTTGGCTCAGATTGGCTTTGAACTTCGATCCTTTTGATCTTTACCTTCTGGAATTACAGGTATGAGCCACCAAACCCAGGCTTCCCTATGCATTTTATATATTGAAATTCCAGTAACATATGGTACTTAAACATTTATTATTATGAAATCTGAATTTATGTGCTATTGAGCACATTATACCTGCTACACAGACTTTCTTACCAACAGTTTGAAATTACAAGTGGCTAGAGAGAGAAAACTATGTATAGTGTGATCCTGAATTAGATCCTGCCTCAGGGGGCAAAATTGCTCTGCGAGGTGTTTTGGGATGGTTTACAAGCTTGTTTTTTGTCTTGTGTTTAGTCTTCTAACCAGAAATCATTGGCTGCATCTTTCCTGAGACCTCCACTGGTGACTATAAGCTTTAATTAGAGGCTTGCTAATCATGTGTAGTTTTATCACAAAAAAATCCAGGTTACGTTACTGCCCACAGGAGAGGAATTTTGGGACTACAGGATAATAGTAATGGTTGACACTGATAAATGACTATATAAAGGAAGTTTATAAAATCTAACTGCTCTTAAATGTCAACATGTTACCCATGGAAAAGAATAAGAAAGAGAGGAATGTTAATAAAGCCTTTGTGTTTTTTGCTTATCCTAAGAAGTCTGAGTCATCAGCATCCTTGATCACTAACTCACACCACTGAGGCATTGGTCTTTTTTTTAAAAAAAATCCTTAAATAGCTGTGCAAAGGGGTCATGTCCATTTGTATGTATAATACACCTTGGTCATGTCCATTTGTATGTATAATACACCTTGGTCATGTCCATTTGTATGTATAATACATCTTGGTCATGTCCATTTGTATGTATAATACACCTTGATCAATGTTACCCCTTTCATCATTCTTCCCCAACTCTTACAACCCCACTCACCCCCTAAATTCATTTTATTTTCACATACATTGAATATTATGATTGCATTCACTCACTTTTTCTATATGTCTACCTCCCTCCCTTTGGCCTCACCTCCCCATGATTACACATGTTGCAGATTCCTGGGTTTCTATTTATGTAACTGTAAATTACTTGTTCAAAGGAGTTATACCATTACAATCCTCCCCTGCATATAAATATATGTATTTACAATTTAAATCTAACTTGTGCATATGAGAAAAACCATGCATCCTTTCTCTCTGAACCTGACATACTTTACTTAACATAATGACTTGTTTGTCCATCCATTGGTTTACTTGTCCATCCATGGTCCATCACTTTCACTGCTTCATGCATGGAGGGATCAGTCCGTGAGTACCTTCTGCATGCATTGTCTAGGCTAGTGGTATAGATGTGAGTGGATGTATGTATGAAAGATGGCCTGTACTTGTAACTTCAACTAGTCTGTGGACAACTGTCAGAATTCATGAATTCAGTATATTTTTTCAGTGTCTTCTGTAGATCAGGTAATGTTCTGATCAACCTAGTTGGGGCAGATAGTTATTAAACAGTTTTAAAAGGTTATTCTACTTGTAATTAATTCTTGGGAGGAAATGAGCAAGGCGATGTGTGTACCTTCAGTGTGTGAGCTATAAAATTATAATTATTTAACCAAATAAAGCTGAAGATACATTATCTTATGAAGACATTTAGTAAGATATTATTTTTGCCAGACACTGGTGGCTCACGCCTGTAATACTAGCTACTTAGGAGGCTGAGATCTGAGGCTTGCAGTTCAAAGCCAGTTGGGGCAGGAAAGTCCCTGAGACTCTTATCTCAAATAAACCACCAGAAAACCAAAGTGGTGCTGTGGCTCAAGTGGTAGAGCACTAGCCTTGAGCTGAAGAACTCAGGGGCAGCACCCAGGCCCAGAGTTAAAGCCCCATGACAGACAAAAATAAAAAGGTATTATTATTAACTTTCAAAACCTGCTTAAGTTTGGTGCCAGTAGCTTACATCTATAATCCTAGCTACTTAGGAAACTGAGAGCTGAGGATTACAGTTTGAATCCAATCCACAAAGAAAATTCTGTGAGGATTACAGTTTGAATCCAATCCACAAAGAAAATTCTGTGAGATTCTTATCTTCAATTAACCACCAAAAGGCTAGAAGTGGATCAGGTAGTAGACATCGGCTTTGAATGAGAAAGCCAAGCAAGAGAATCAGGCCCTGAGTTCAAGCCTCACTACAGCATCAAAACAAAACAAAACACCTATTTACACCACCATCAGTGAGTTAAGCCAAATCACCAAATAGATTGCTGGTCTGTATGAGTTTCTTAACCTTGTCATTATTGACATTTTATAGAGACATGGTTGTTGGGGTACTGTCCAGTGCCTGGTTGGAATTGAACAACATCCTTAGTCTCTACCCACTGAATTCTAGGAGCTACTCCTCCTGCGATGACAAGTGAAACTGTCTTCAGGTGCTGACCAAATGCCTGCAGACGTGACATGACTCCTGATGGATTAAAACGGGCCTGTGGGAATAGATGGTCCCATTTTCAACCAGAGATGCAAGACCCACACATTCCTTCTCTTGCCAGTGTCCTCACTCTCAAGAGTTTCTTTTTCCTTCAAGTTCTTACTTTAAGTCTTTCTCTAATCTCAGCTCTGCTTCCTGCCCTTTGGAGTTCCCTGAGGGAAAAAGCAGATAATTGAAGAATGCTTCCTATCAACAGACACAAGCCCACCTCTTAGGATTGAGTAGGGGGAATGAAGAGATGTTAATCTTAGAGACAAACTTTGCCTCTGCATTACTATGAATCATACTTCTAGTAGAGCCTGGTAGCTACATAGACAGTCACCTGTTCATGAGCCACCGCAGGTCATGAAGAAGGCAGCTTGGGTCTATATCAACTTCTGGATGGACAATTAGCTGTCTTCAGAATGACATCTTTTTTCTCTTCTCAGGTATCAAAGAGGTAGACCTCTTGTTTCTGTCCCTTATGCATCTCTAAGAGATGGATCCTTCATATCCTGCAGGGATTTAAAACAAACCCCTTCAAGTACCAAAATTCTTGGATGCTCAAGTCTCTTCTATAAAATCACATCATATTTGCATACAACCTGGATATATCCTCCTGGGTACTTTAAATCATCTCTAGACAATGTACAATCCCTAACACAGTATAACTGCTCTGTAAATCATTGTTACAATGTATTGCTTAGGGGAACATGACAAGAAAATGTCTGAACCTGCTCAGTACTGAGGTGAATTTTTCTTCCCAATATTTTCACCTGTGATTGTTGATGTGCATACAGAGGGTCAACTGTGTCAAGTTCTGACACTGCTCTGTGCAGCTGCTTTGTGTTTACAGGTGTATATTTTTCTATTCCTGTGCTGAGGATCAAACTTTGGGCCTGACACATGCTAAGCAAGAGCTTTACCTGTGAACTGTACCCTAACTCTGGGGTAAGCTTTTGTCAGAAGAGAATTATTAACCCAAAGAGGAAGAAGGTTCTTGAGGAACAAAAACTCTAGCAGAGCCAGATGGATAGGGAGACAGATGCCACTCATTCCCAGAACCTTGACTGTGGCCTTTGAAAAAACCCAGTAGGACTTTAGTGTGTCTTTGCTATAGGGTTTGTGTGGTAATATATGTATAGGAAACTAAGGGTTAGCAGATCTCAATTGAATGTTTCCTGTAAAGGTTTCAAAATGCAATGTGCTCTGTGACTGTAGGGAGCATGTTCTGAACCTACTTGGCAGTGGAAACTTCTCTTTTATTGTAATGTTAACAGACTTTCTAGGTTACTGCTCCTTTCTAGTGGGTGCTGCTGGAGACTTGAGAGTGGGAAGCTGTAATCTTGTTCATCTACTTAGGTCGTATTCTCTGTATTCATGTTCCCCTTCTCAGATCTTTAGTAACATCTTTTAAAATTGTTCTTGCCTTTTCCAAACTGTTTAATGTGGAATCCAGGGGTGAGTTAGCTTGCTTTACATTTACATTTTAGTGAGTGTCAATCGTGGCTCTGGTTCAGAATCATCTGTGGAATTTTCCAAACTCCATTTTCCAAAGTCCTTCATCTGACCTTTGGATTCAGTAGAATTGGATAGAGCCCAGACCAGGCTGTGGAAAATCCAAACAAGAGACTGGGTTGAGAAACCCTGGAGGGGGTTGGGGGAGTGTCAAGAAGACAGCAATGTCACCTCCCCTCCTGGGGAGGGGGCGGGGGAGTTAGTCTGGTAGTAATAGAAGCAATTCTCAGAGCCCTTCAAGGAATGCTGACTGTCTCAGGATGGGGAATAAGGGGAGAAGGGTCGCCCTCATGTGGAAATTTTCCAACTCTGGAGGGCTAGGGTTTGACTTTAAAGAAAATGATCATTTGTGTTTCATGCATTATATCTTATTACAATAAAGAAGTGATCCTTCCTTGGGATGAAATTTGTTTTCAAATAATAGTTTAAGTTCTTTCTGAGATGGTAAGGTTTTTCACAGATGAAATATTAACAGGTAAGTGCCATCTTCGCTCTGACTCCTTTCTGTGTTTGTGCAGATGGCATCTGAGCAGAGGCTTTGGGCCAATCAATGATGATTGGGGTTTAACATTGTCTGGACCATTTGGGTTTAACATTGTTGACTGGGGCTGTGATAGTCAGACCCCTGTGGTGATCGGATACCTCCCTTTGCCCCCAGCACCAAGCTCACCCAGACTTCTCACCACCTGTCAGTGGGTACCTGTGTCAGTGAGGGTCCACTATACTGGGCCATATGGATAGCACCTAATGCTTGCCACTTGGTGTGACTGTAAGTTTCCCTTTACCCTTGGTTTTGCTTTCCAAGGTTTCAATTTCTTGTGGTCAACCACAGTTCAAAAAATATTAAATGGAAAATTCAGAAATAAACAATTCATGAGTTTAAAATTTCATATCATTCTGTGTAGCATAATGAAATCTACTGCTCTCCCTCTCCATCCTTCCTGGAACACAAAGTACCCTTTCCTCAGTATATCCCAACTAGATATGCTGCCCATACATCAGCCATTTACTAGCCACCTTATTATCAGATCACCTGCCCTTGTATCCCAGTACTTGTGTTCAAAACATCTTAGCCAGACAGCAATAAGACAAGATGCAGACATAAAGGGGATCCAAATAGGGAAAGAAGAAATAAAACTCTCCCTCTTTGCAGATGACATGATCTTGTATTTAAAGA
>NW_012267248.1:5868366-5871870 GCF_000151885.1 Dipodomys ordii
AAACAAAGGAGGAGGCTGCAATGCTTGGTAAGAAATGTACACATTATCCTGCCCATGCAATTGTAACCCCTCTGTACAGTATGTTCACAAATAAAATAAAATAAAATTTAAAAAAAATAAATGAATAAAAATAAAAAAAAACATCTTAGCCAGGCCCTGGGGGGCTCACACCTATAATCCTAGCTACTCAGGAGGCAGAGATCTGAGGATCATGGTTCAAAGCTACCTTGGGTAGGAAAGTCTGTGAGACTCTTATCTCCAATTGCCACAAGAAAAACAGAAGTGGAGCTATGGCTCAAAGTGATAGAGTACTAGCCTTGAGCAAAAGAGCTCAGGGGCAGTGCCCAGGCCCTGAGTTCAAGCTCCATGACTACACACACACATAGACACACAGACACACACACACACACATACACACACACACACACACACACACTTTACTTAATAAGGATCACAAAGTGCAACAATTGTGATTCTGGCAATTTAGATATGGTAAAAAAGAATGGAAAGTGCAAAAGGTGAAGCATTTTATCACCGATATGTATATGTATAGAAATATGTATATATATATATATTTATATATATATATATATATATATATATATATATATATATGAGAGAGAGAGAAAGAGAGAGGGATGGAGGGAGGGAGAGTATCATGGTTCAAAGCCAGCTCAGGTAGGAAAGTCTGCGAGATATCCACTTACCTTCCACTGGCTATTTACACTAGTACAGGAGAAGCAATAATGCTTCTGGTATCAGACATAGTGGGACACAGGCCTATTATCTAAAATTATAGTGATCCTCTGTATTTGTGGGCTCTGAAATCATGGACTCAATTCACTTCAGATCAAAACTAATCAGAAAAAATATTGTCTGTAGTAAACACATGCAGATACTTTCTTCTAATTACTGAACAATACAGTATAACAATACAGGATAATGTATATATACATATATACTGTATATATATGTATAACAATATAGTATAACAACTATTTGCATAAAGTTCACATCACATTAGACATTATAAGCAATCGAGAGATGATGTAAAATACAGGAGGATGTGTATAGGTTGTATAGAAATATGTGTCACTCTATAGAAGGGACTTCCATAAAGCAGGAGTGAATTTTGATATCTGGGAGGTCCTGACATGGGTACCCCATGTATGCCAAGGGGCCACTGCGTTTGCGGATCCACATTCTACCATTGCTTTTCTGCTTCATTTAAAGCATAACATGCAGGGCCAATGAGCAGTCTATCAAAATGAGACAGCACCTTTAGGAAACATGGGTGGTTGGTAGGAAAGTCTAATGCTTATGTTATGTGTTTCACCCTACATCTCTCTCTCTCTCTCTCTCTCTCTCTATCTATCTTTAGCCTACTCTCTCTCAAGACATGATGAGGAAGATACTGATTATTTAAAAATTATGCAAACTGCCTGTTTATCAATTAGATAATACCATGCAAAAATAAAGTTGTCAGGAACCTAAGCATGCTTGCTGAAGTCATTAGCTTCAGGTGTTGGCATGGTACCAGTTGTAAGGAAAAGGCTCTACAAGTTTACTTCTGTGTATGGGCTTCTGCCACTACCAAAGCATATGGCTCTCTTATCTGCACACAGGTCCTCCCTTAGGCTGGTTATTAACCATCCTACATGCTAGGATTGGGAGGGAAATTTCCAGACTAAGAAAGCTTATTTTGAGTGTCAGAAAAAGAGCCACAATTTAGTCCCTGTGGCTTTCCTAGAAGAAATGAATGGGTTGTGCTTTAGTAAGGTGAACATGGAGAAACTGAGGCAAAGGCTGGTCCTGTGGTTCAAGGGCTTAGTTTCTGCCGGCCCTGGTTTTTTATTTTTCTTCTTAGATATGTAAATCTCTTCTAATCCCTTAAGTGTAGGTGCCACCAGTGGCAAGTAGCTCTCATATTTCAGGCAAGGTGACAAAAGGATGAGAGTCAGAAGAGCAGAGTGGTTAGACACATGCCTCTACAGCCAGACTCCCATACTGGTACCCTCGCTCTGCTGCTCACAGGAATGAGTTTATTCACCTGCAATATAGATCACCACTTTATGGAGAAGTAAATAAATTAACCATGGAAAAGTAGGTAGAGTATCACATGCTTAAGGTGTGTGTGTGTGTGTGTGTGTGTGTGTGTGTGTGTGTGTGTGTGTGTAAGGAGGATCTTCTACAATTACTAAAAAGATTTGCTGTGGAAAGCCCTTTGGAAGAATTTGGAAGTCTGATCCCATTTTGGGTTCCCAGTGTTTTGTTAGGCTATAGGGAACACATCGTAGAAGATGGATGTGGGAGTATTTGAATTTCTTTAATCACATGTTGGGTGAACTACTTTTGAGTAGAGCTTATCAAATGTGTATACCTTTATTTTCACTCTCTTTGTCATGGTTCCCAGTGCAGAATAGTATCTATTGGCTCTCAGTTTCTCTTTTGCCCTATTTATGCCTTTATTGTTGGGGCAGGAAGCCTGGAAACTACATTTCCCACACTTCTTTGCTACTGCTTCCTGTTAGTTTCTGCCAATGAGAAGCTCTGGCAGAGAAATGGAAGGTGGGAGGAAACCAGAACCAAGCATACTCCCACTACCTTTTGGGATAGCTCCAACTCTGCAAAGCAGCTGGGAGTCACTGCAGTCAAATACTCTGGGCAATTTTGCTTTTCCCACTTGCTGTTTCCCATAAAAGTCTTATAATGTTTTCCTACTACTTTGGGGGTAACATTAATTTGCTTTTTAATTAGCTTCTCTGGCATGTTTTAAATAAACCTTTGTATAGACTTACTTCTATTTGAAATATTTAGGCTGTTTTCTGTTTGTATGCATACAGCACATTCCTAAATCACTTAATGTATGACAGGAACCGTTGTTTGACCAGTGTAGATACTCAAGATATTTCTCTATTCACTGCACAAAGTGTGTTAAATATCTAAAGTCTTTTTTAAATCTTACAAACATAACCTACCCAAACTCATCTGAACATATATAGACAAATGAACAAACATTAAGTTATCTATTACCATATTACACATCATCCTCAAATAGTGGCTTAAACAAAAAGTCATTTATTATTTATCATGGTTTCTATGGAGAAGGAATTTGAAAGCATCTTAGCTAAGTGGTTCTGACTTAGGGTCAGGATGTGCACTGGGTCTGCATTCATCAGAAATCTTGACTAGGGCTGGAGGACTGGATGGAAGTCAATGCTGGCTACAGACAGAAAGCCTTAGTCCCTGACTATGTGGACATCTATATCCCTAGGGCTTCTTAAATGCAAAACCAAATTATATTAAGTGAAGTAAGCCAGGCCCAAAGAAACATAGGTCCCATAGTTTCCCTTATTTGCAATATCTAGTATATATATGAGTCAAGCGGAAAAGGTCAGATAATGTGATGTCAGGAAAATGAACCCTTAGATATGTATTTCAATGTTTTTTCTTTCATGCATGTGTTTCTAACGCATTTATAAGATTATCTCTTTGTTGCTTTGT